>NC_082662.1:65093873-65396903 GCF_025265405.1 Mesoplodon densirostris | reverse complement strand
TGCATATATCTTTTTTGTTTTTTTAGATTCCACATATAAGCAATATCATATTTGTCTTTCTCTGTCTGACTTACTTCACTTAGTATGATAAATCTCCAGGTCCATCCATGTTTCTGCAAATGTCATTATTTCATTATTTTTAATGGCTGAGTAATATTCCATTGCATATATGTACCACATCTTCTTTATCCATTCATCTGATCAGAGCAGAAATAAATAAAATAGAAATGAAGAAAAAAGTAGAAAATATCATGAAACTAAAAGCCTTTTCTTAGAAAAATATAAACAAAATTGATAAATCTTTAGCCAGGCTCACCAAGAAAAAAGAGAGAGGGCTCAATCAATAAAATTAGAAATGAAAAAGGAGAAGTTACAGTGGACACCACAGAAATACAAAGGATCATAAGAGACTATATGCTAATAAAATGGACAATCTGGAAGAAATGGACAAATTCTTAGAAAGGTACAATCTCTCAAGACTGAACCAGGAAGAAATAGAAAATATGAACAGAACAATCACAAGTACTAAATTGAAACTGTTGTTAAAAACTCCCAACAAACAGAAGTCAAGGACCAGATAGCTTCACAGGCAAATTCTATCAATCATTTAGAAAGGAATTAACATCTATCCTTCTGAAACTCTTGCAAAATATTGCAGAGGAAGGAACACTCCCTAACTCACTCTATGAGGCCATCATCATCCTGAAACCATACAAGACAAAGGTACCACAATAAAATAAAATAAAATAAAATTACAGGCCAATATCACTGATGAACATAGACACTAAAATCCTCATACCCCAGGGATGCAAGAATTTTTCAGTATCAGCAAGTCAACCAGTGTGATACACCACATCAACTAATTGAAGAATAAAAACCATATGATAATTTCAATAGATGCAGAAAAAACCTGTGACAAATTTCAACACCCATTTACAATAAAATCTCTGAAGAAAGTGGGCATAGAGGGAACCTACCTCAACATAATAAAGGCCATATATGACAAACCTACAGTTAACATCATACTCAACGGTGGTGAAAAGCTGAAAGCATTTCCTCTAAATCAGGAACAAGAGAAAGGAGTCCACTCTCACCACTTTTATTCAACATAGTTTTGGAAGTCTTAGACACAGCAATCAGAGAAGAAAAAGAAATAAAATTATTTCAAGTAGGAAAAGAAGAAATAAAACTGTCACTGTTTGCAGATGACATGATACTAAACATAGAAAATCCTACAGATGCTACCAGAAAACTACTAGAGCTCATCAATGAATTTGGTAAAGTTTCAGGATACAAAATTTATACACAGAAATCTCTTGTATTCCTATATACTAACAATGAAAGATCAGAAAGAGAAATTAAAGAACAATCCCATTTACCATCACATCAAAAAGAATAAAATACCTAGGAATAAACCTACCTAAGGAGAGAAATGACCTGTTTTTAAAACTAGACTTTACTATTCAAAGATAATCTCTTAAGAAGCCCCAGTGAGATCTTCTGCTGAATATTATAATCAATCAATGTAAAGAATGAACACTCACTGCCTTCACACATATGATCAGCTTTGTAGAAATATATCTCTGTGCCTTATTCCATACTTTGGTTGAGTGTTCCTGGTTTGTAAACTTTCTGTGTGTGCACAATCAACTTTTACTAATTACTACTTAAGTGGATCATTGGCTTTACTTTTTTTTAACTTTTGACACTGTTAATGATTTTGATGATTTTAAGCATCTTCTCTTGTGTCATGGATCATTTATATATCTGCTTTTTGAAGTTTCCCCATTACATTACTTCATACCTTATAAAATCTATTAGATGTATAACTCTGAATCTATTTCCAGACTGTCTCTTTCTTTCCATTTGTCTATATGCTCATTCTTGTGAAAACATCACCCTGTGTTGATTAGTGTAGCTTTATAGTGACTTTAATTTGGATAGAGTTCTTTTTCAAGATTGCTTTGGTTATTCTAGATGTGTTGAAATTCTATATGAATATTAGAATCAGTTTGTCAATTTCTAGCAAAAGGTGTACTGGATATTTATTGGCACTAAATTGAATTTATAGATTAATTTGAACATAATGGCTCTCTAAATATTGAGTTTCCCAATCCATAATCATGTTATGGCTTTCCACTCATTTATATATGCTTAGATTATTGACTTTAAGCCTGTCTTCTTTTCTCAAATAAGCATTTAAATGTATAGATTTACTCTTAAGTGCTATTTCACTAAATTCCACAAATACTGATAGATTTTTAAATTACTGTTCCTATGAATTATACACACATATGCACATACACAAATATCAGTTTCTTTGTGATTTATATTTGATACTTGAATTATTTAGAATTGGGTTGCTTACTTTCTAAGTATTTAGGGCTTTTCTATCTATGCTAATGGTATTTATTTCTACTTTAGTTCTCTTGTGGTTAGAGAACATATTCAGCAAAGTTTCAAACTGTTAAAGTATTTTGCAAATTGTTTCATGGCTTAAAATAAGATTTATATGAATGTTATATGTACATTGTCTTGTTAAGAGGTGTAGTGTTCTGTTAACTTCTATTAGATCTCATTGGATAATAGTGTCATTCAAATCTGCATTTTGTCTTATTTGTCTATCACCTACTAAAAGATATGTTAACATTTGCAACTATGAATGTGAATTTTTCTATATATATTTGTATTTCTGAAAATTTTTGTTCCATGTATCTTGAATTTCAATTATAGTTGCTACACATTTAATAAGACTGTTGAATTTTCTTTATTAATATGTTCTTTCATCATTATAAAATGTCTCACAACTACTGGCAATACTTCTTTTCTTGAAGCCTATATTACTTGACATTGTTATAGCTACACCAGCTTGCTTGTGCTTAGTGTTTGAATCTTTTAATATCCTTTGACTTTCCATCATTTATCTGCCTTTTATTTTTCCCTAGCTTGAAAGTATCTGCCTTTAAATGTTGAGTGTTTAATCCATTTACATTTATAGCATTTGTGGGGGGGTATGTTTGAGTTAGAATCTTTTTGTCCCCTCTGTTCTTTCTATTTCTCTGTGTTCATTTGTGTCATTCCAGTCTTTTTTTTTTAATGCCTATTTCTCTGTTCTGTAGGTTTATTATCCATAGCTCGTTTTGTCATCATGGATTTTTTTCATAGACATAACCAATTTATTTAGTAACTGTTTACTTTTCATATATTGACAGGATGGTATGTGTCAAAAATCAGTCTGAAGGATAATTTTTAAATAATTATGAAATACAAACTTGCAGTGATATCACTGTGTTAATTTTAATTGTCACCCTTGAGGTTACAGTATGCATTTTTAAATTATCATAGACTACTTAAAATTAAAATTGTGTCTATGTATGATTATCATTGTAATCTCCATTTCTTGGTATATGCTGAGCTTTCTAGATCTGTGGGTTGGTTCAAATTTCAGTTATGCCTGTATTTATAGGGTAAATTCCTTAGTTCATGCACATAGTCTTTTCTTATTACATGTGATCTTCTGGGGATTAAAATGGAAATTCTCTGGTGTTAGCAAACCTCACTAATTTGGTGGGACTTAAACTCCAACCTCTCTCTGTTATAATAGGCAGCTGCAGTTAGCTGTGCTTGAATTTTTAGCCTTCTACCTGTGGTTTTCCCTTGATTTCTTGGATTCTTACCTAAAATAAGCATAATTTAGTGGTCTGTGAAGAATTTTAGGGGATTTTCTGTGCACATTTTGGAGATCTTACTCTGTGGTTCTTATAATTCTGATATTTTCTCTCTCAATTTCCAGCCCCTATTGGAGCCCCAAATTATATCTCTTGACTCCTAAAGAAATACGCTTTTAGCTTTCTATTTGAGTTCTATCTGGTGGCCACGTGAATGAGGAGTGTTTTCAGGGGAAAACTATATAACCATGGACTTACCCTCTTTATTGTCCTGCTTTAAGGGATTAAATCTCATCCAGGGTCTGCCTGCTTTTTTTCATTCTACAATGCCTTCAATTAATTGTTTTCTAAATTTTTTTCCAGAGATTTTAATGTTTATCAGCAGGAGGGTTAGTCTGATATAACCTACTTTGCCATTAGTGGATGCCAGAAATTTGTTTGTAGGTTTGTTTTGAAAACCTACATGGAAGTAATAGTCATTATACAATATTTTTGAAAATACACAAAGTGATAATGGAGAACATAAAAATAACTCTGTCATTACACTAATTAGAATTAAATACTATTGGTATTTATGCATTTTCCATATTTTTCTATGTGCACAAATACCTATGTTTATAGATAAAATCTGAAATACTATAGGTATATTTTTATGCACTTAAAATCAAATTTTGTAAAGACATATTTTACTTAGCATAATATCAGTTTTTTCATAAATAACTTCTTAAAACATAGTTTGAATATCTTTTTATTGCATCACAAAATTAGCCATAATTTATTTAACTATTCTAATAAGTCATTTATAAGTATATCATAAATAACTGCATATGTATCTTTGCATACAAATCTTTGTGTGCAAATTTTTCATTATTTATTTAGGTTAGAATCCTAGAAATAGAGTACTAAGATGAAGGGTATAAATATTTTGAAAATTCTTGATATATTTCCTAATTCCCTTTCTAAATTTTTCCCAAAAATATTTTTCCACCAGCACTGTGTGAGGACATCTCTTTTACAACACATTCAATCATCAGTTTTTGATACTTGACTTTGCAATTTACCTAATTGATAAGGTTTACATGATTTTTATATGATATTGACCACTCTTATTATCTCACTTTATAATTATCTAACCATATTCTGTACCCATTTTTTTGATTTGTATCAGTTCGTTTTGTTATCTATATTACAATATAAACTTTCCAATATGGTTGTTTTTAATTCAATTTTGAGTATAAATATTTGACTCCATTGTAGTGGCCTCTCTTGTTTGTTTTGTTTGTTTTGGTTTGTTTGGAGGTAAAACTCACATAACATACAATTAGCCATTTTGAAATGTACAATTCAGAAGGCTTGCATTCACATTGTTGTGCCATCACCACTTCTATCTAGTTTCAAAAATATTTTATCATACCAAAAGAACGTCTGTAACCCTTTAGCTCTTTGAGCATTTATAAGACAGTTAATTTAAAATCTTTCTCTAGAAGTCCAGTGTCTGGGCTTCTTCAAGGATGTTTCCTGTCATTTATATTCTTCCTATGAAATAGTCACACTCTTCTGTTTCTTTGTATGCATTGTGATTTTTGTTGATAACTGGACAGTTAAAATATGGTAAAGTGTGAACTCTAAGTAGCAGGATTCTCCCAGGCTCCCAGCGATTATTGTTTTTTCATGTTGAGTGCTACAGTTGTCCATTTGTTTAGTAACTTTTTCAAACTACTTTCACAAAGATTATATTCCTTGTCATCTGTAGACACTGAAGTCTTTCTTCCTCTGTCACCATAATTATCAGTGACCTGAGAGAGGTTTCTCTGAGTATCTGAATCTAATTTTCAAAAAAAAGAAAGAAACAAAAAAAAAATAAGTTATGTCTCCTTAAATTCCATTGAGAATTGCCACGTGGGAGACTGCTTCAGTCAAATAAGGTCCAAAAAATATGCAGCCTCTGTGGCAGTCCCTCAGTGACCTATTCGTCAGAGCAAAATACACGTCTCAGAATTTTTGGAGGATATTGTCCTTATTGCAAGCTGCAAGATGAAACCAGAACTTTTCCTTGACTACCTGCTGTGAGGCTGAAGGGTAATAGTTTCCATGCTAAACACTGAAATTCACTGAAAGTTACCAGCCTCTTTCTTCACCAGGTATTCTCCTGGATGTTGTAGACTTACAAAGTTCCATAGTTCTTGCCAGCCCAATAGATGTTTTGGTGGAGGGACTGATTCCTGGAGCTTCATACTCTTACATCTTCCATGATATCACTTGGATACTAGGTTTTTGACTGTAGTCCAAAATAATGTTTACTTTTGCCATCGAATTTTCCAGTGAAAGCCTAGGCAAGCTTATCCCAAATTGCCTACTCAGAGCTGTCTCCTTGATATAACAATAATTCCTAAGTATATACTTTTCAAATTTATTAACACAATTTTTACAGAATTATCTCACTGGAAGCAGTATTACATTATAGAAAATTGAAGTTTGCAAAGTTTGGGAACATTGCCCAAAAAATGAAATCTACATGCTTTGACATCTTGTTTATTCTTTCTTTATGGTACCCCACAAAGTTAGCTAATGTCAGGAGTGGGGTGTGAACACAAAGGGCTGGAAAAATTGCCAGGAGGATCACAGGGAAAACTTAATCTGCATTTGATTCATTCAAGAAGAATGAGGAAGGGTTGAAAAAGGACTGTGAAAGATTGGTATATTCTTTAAAATATGATATGTAACATTTTAATATGAGCATTTTCACTTTGACATTTTTAATGTGATAGTATTTAATGTAACCAAATGAAAGAACATAAAACTACTCCTAAAATTTAACTTAGAAAATTATTCTTTTCATAAATACTACAACCACATTCTTTATTTCCTAAAGGTCTCTCTATGCACTATTAATGCATATTCTTTTTATGCAAACTCATTTTGACAGGAATGGTGCAAGCATATTTTCCATTTAGATTCCTTACTTATTAAAAATAATTCAAGAAAAGAGTTCAACTAGCATAATTTATTAGGCAGTACATAGACATTTGTATGATGCTTATAGTTCAAACTTGATTTAACATTTTAAAATAATTTATAAAGGAAAAGGAAAAAATACATTCATACTGACACATGTCTGGAAATTCAAAATATATGGTAGATATGAATAAATATCATACACCTTTCTCTATAATGATTTGCTCTGCATTGGAGACAGCACATTTTAAGAAATTTTCATTTGAATAAGGATGAAAAATTCTGAGCATTAAAACGTGCTAAATTGATTTCAGTTAAAGAGTATTAATGCTATTTTAGCCTCCCATCCCTTCCATATCCATTGTCTAAGAATTGAAGTGATTTCAGTGCATTATCGTGACTTTTACTTCTAAGTGGAAGTATAATATATATGTGAGATTGATATGAGCTAAAAGGAATTGCTAGGCTAAAGCATTGTATAAAGCAATACTGTGAAATCAATAGCAAATGGGAAGAATAACATTGGCACTGAAATAGTAAAGTCATATAAAAAATGAATTATTTGGCTCTTTCATAACATACATAGCAGATTTGTCTCAGTTACTGTGATAATCTAAGGAAAAGTTATGTGGAAAATTATCTCTCTCCTCTATTTTATTTTGGATTAATCTGAGTAACACTATCATTGGAAAAAAGAGATAATTTATTAGTTCATTAATCTCTGCAATCTTTATTGAGAGCCTCTGTGAAGCTTGAATTCTGTGCTCGAGTTTCAAAAGAAAGATTCATATGTCTATTTTTAAGGATCTCACAGTCTAGTGACAGAGACAGACAAAGTAACAAATACTTAAAGAACGGTGTGATTGGGGCTATGATACAGGAAAACACAGAATGAGTTGGGGATATGGAAAGTCACTTAACAGACATAAAGGTAAGATTCTCACCTGGGTATAAAAGGAAGTATTTTTGCTGAAAACACTCTCATTCATTGCATTCGATAACTCTCTTCAACTTTTACAGAACTCTGATGTTTTTGGTATTAAATAAAATTAAACTTAAATGACAATCTCACTGAGTAATCTCATATGCTTCCCTAGTATTAGTAATCATTTTTTCATTTAGGGTAGGTATGACTCAAACGTATATTGGAATAAGTAATGTTCAAACGTATATTGGAATAAATAATGTAACATGAATTTCTGTCTCATATAAACGTTCAGAGAGGTAGGCAGCCCTTAGGCTTCTATAATAGTTCTGTCCCAGAGCTACTCTGTTTCCTTCAATGCATGGCTTTAATTGCTATGGTTACTTTACTGTCTGAGATGGCTGCTTCAGCCACAACTACTACATCTACATTTCAGAGGGGGAAGCACAAAAGGAGAAAGGGCAATGAGCACATCTCAGTATAATTTTTTAAGGTAGGTTTCCAGAAGCTGATGCAGGACACTTCACTTAACATATGCAACTACTTAATCTACTTAATCGTATAGCTACAACTAGCTGCCTGGGGAATGTAGTCATTCTAAGTTATCATTATTTTCATGGAAAGGTGACAGATATGTTTAGAAAACATCTCCTAAATTTAACCCTACTATTCATGTACTAATGACTACCAAATATATATCTCTTCTTCTTTACTGAGATTTCAGTGTATTTGTCCAACCATTTACTGGATTATCAATTTCAACAAATATATATTTAGCATATACTGTGTGTTAGACATTGTGTAAAGTACCATGGATTAAATGGTAAATATAATAGTCTTTATCAAGATCCTCAACTAGCTTATATATTGGTTTTGGGAGTCAATTAACATGTATTTCTTTCATAGTTTAATTAGTGGTAAGGTAGGGAAAATTTAGGGTGCTATAAGAAAAAACAGGAGAGCACTTAACTCGGGTTTAGGAGTCCCAAAAAGTATCGTAGATTGGCTGAGATCTAAGCTAATTTATCATAATTAAGAATGATCAAATGAACTCTAAGTAGAAGGTGGTTTCCACAAATTTCCGGTGATATGAATATATTAAAGCAAGGTAAATTCAAAGAGCAGAAAGAGATCGCAGTATCACTACAACATTGTAGGAGTGTAGGATGCTGATGGAACAGAGATGATACTTTAAAAGTCTTCAGTAGAGAGCTCATGATGAGCCTTTTGCCAATTAAAGAAAGAATTTTGGATTTTTAGAGAAAACAGCAAACAATTAGAAGTTTTAAGAGCATTTATGCTACCAAAGAGAAGATAGGAGATTATGAGACATAGATCTCCCCATAATAATTAATAAAATAATAATAAGATAGTCTAAAATTCATATTTTTTAAAGTCGTAGAAAATCTATGGTTGCAAAGAAGTCTAAATAAACCTAAATTTCTGGGAAGAATAAGCTTTTCCTAAGTAAGCAGAGACTGGTGTGGGGAATATATATTTAGAAATTCACTATAAGTGTGGGGAGGTGGGCTGGGGGAGGGATGGACTGGGAGTTTGGGGTTAGTAGATACAAACTATTACATATAGAACTGACAAACAACAAGGTATAACACAGGGAACTATATTCAGTATTCTGGGATAAACCATAATGGAAAAGAATATAAAAAAGAATGTATATATGTGTCTAAATGAGTCCCTTTGTTGTTTGCCAGGAATTAACACAACATTGTAAATCAACTATACTTCAATAAAAAAATAAATTAAAAAAAAAAGCCTGAAAATTTTAGCAGAGATCTGAAGCTACACAAACAGACATAGCGCAATTGGAAAAGGACCAAACAGAAAATTTAGTTAGAAAAATATAATAAATGAAGTTAAGGTGTCAATAGTTGGGTTTAATAGCAGATTAGACATAGCTGAGGAGAAAATTGGTGGATTATAGAAACAGAATGAACCTTGGAAAAATAAGATGATGGAAAATACAGAAAAGACTGTAAGTTGGGCTAAATTACATTTAATTGGATTCCTAGGAGAGGAGAGAAAGGGGGAAAAGCAGTCTGAAGAAATAATATCAGAATTATCTATAATTGATGAAAACCATCAATTCACAGATTCAGGAAGCCCAATGCATTAAACTTGTACTCTGCTCAAAGGCAAACGCAAAAAGAAGATATTTTAAAGCAACAAAGGAATAAAGATGGTTTATCCTCAAAGGAGCAACAGACTGCTACTTACATCTCAACAGCAAACCTGGAAGCCAAAAGAGTAGAATGCCATCTTCCTTATGCTTAAAGAAGATAGCTGCCAATCTAGAATACAATGCCCTGTGAAAATATCTTTCAAAAATGAAAATAAAATAAAGACATTTTCAGACAAACAAAAACAGTCCCCCACCAGTAATCTCATATTAAGGGAAATTCCAAAGGATAATAATCTTCAATCATAATAAAAAGGAAAACAAAATAAAAGGAAGGAATGAAGAACAATAAAAGTGGTAAATGTGTATGTAAATCTAAATAAATAATGACTATAAAACAAAAATGATAATGTTGCATGGTATTAAAATGTATAAACAGGGAATTAAAATGTGAGACACATCAGCACAAGAGTCAGAAAAACAGTGGTAAATGGAGTTGGAGTATACTAAGGTCTTTGCACTGTGCTGGTAGAAGGTAAAGTATCAGTTAATGTTAGACATTGGTACGGCAAGGTTGAATGTTTTTGCTAAACTACTAAATATAAAAAAAATGTATAATTACCAAACTAATATAGGGGGGAAATAAAGTAAAAATTACCTTTCAAAAACAAGGGAATAAAATGTCAAGAAATAAAAAGAAAAAAATAACTAGGGAGATAATTATTTTTTAATATGTCTCCAGTGATTTTCTTTCTTTCTTTTTTTTTTTTTTACCAAAAAACAAGCTGAGGTATTTCTTTGATGAGAGAGTATAAGGTGGAGATAGTATAAGATGAACTCAGCAGCTGAAGATGAGTACAGCCTCTTACTGAAGAGCAAGGTCAATTCTGTCTCTTGCTGACTGTGTGACCCTGGGCAAATCTCTTCAAACAGCTAATCCTCAATTGCATTTATTAAATGTAGATAATAAAATATAGGACTGGAACTAAGGTTGACTCGTGTGCAAGTTTTAAGGGGGCACCTCCCCCTTAAATGCGTTAATCTAGATACCTAACATTTTAATACAATATTTTTTAAAAAATCAAAATTACTGAAAAATATGAAAGATGAACAAAATATGAAACTTCTACATAAACTTAAGATCTGACCCTATAATTATATGACTCATCTCAATTACTTCACTTTAATCCTGGCCCTGATAAAATACCTACCTCACAAAGTTATTATAAGACTCAAAAAGTACACATAAAACAGTTAAGTAAGAGCTCAATAAAACAAGATTATATCTCATTTCAATTTCAATTGTACATCAATTACTTTCTTAAGAAAAGCACTAACACTTGGCTCTAAATGTTTAATTCATTATCTTATTTCAGAAGTGGAAACATCACAATACAAAACTAACAATAAAATTGGTGATACTAAGTAGAATTTCTACTGCATGAAATGGAACTGAAATTTCACATGAAAATGCAAGTGCTCAATTATGATCTTGTTACATACCAATTCAGCATTCCACTGCTATTTACTTTTTGGCATAGCTGCTCTAACAGATTAATGGTGTTTTCTCACTTTTATTGTTTATTAAGAACAACAAATTAGCCTATGAATGCTAATATAGAAGTTGGTGAAAGATATGGTATAAGTGGAGAGAAGAAAGGGGCTTTTTATCATTAAATAAAATATTTTGATTTCTTTCAACAATAATTTGATATAGTTTTCAAATTAAAATTAACAGCTGTATACAAAAGAATGGCCTGGAGATTAGCACTGGGAAAGAACTTCTCTTCCACATGACAAACATAGAAACAGTTTTAGAATTTCTTTAGAGACAAAGTTAATTTTTAGAGAAAAATTTTTGACAAAACCTATGATGCCTAAAATTTTCATACTAGCACACGTTTTCACAAGTAGATACAGAAATACTAATAATTCCATATTTGACAAAGCCTTTATTTGAAAACAAGTTATTGTTTAATTGAGGACAGATAGATTGAAAAATATCTATATAATACCCAATATTAGTAGCTCTTATATAGGAAAAGTTCATAAATATTAATTAAGGAGACTGGTTGAAAATTGACTACCTGTATTTAAGTCTCTACTCTGAAACTTAATTGCTGTGTAATGTTGTGTAATCTGCTTAAACTCTGTATGCTCAATATTTTCCATCTGTACAATGAAAATAAAAATGTAACATAGCTACTATATGTATAGCACTTATTAAAATGCATGTCACAAAGTGCGAAATAAATGTTAACTTTGGTAATTATTAATCATTACCTCATTCATATACCTGGCAAACACTTTTTTGAGAGTATAGCATGTGCCAGGCACACGAACCCTCTTATTCTACAATATTGTTTTCGTTGCTGTTATTTTGCTCATTAATTTTTGATTACTAATATGTCAGATGCATGTTGCATAACTTGGAATACTCCCTTTTGCCCTCAACAATAGAGAATTAATACTCCTGTTAAAATATCACCTGCTGTATGAGGGATATACTAAACTACATTTGGCTTCTGTGCACTCATAACTATTTAAAAGAACTGTGTTATTATAAGTTGTGTATATTACTTTGTCTCCTCTCTACTGTTGCATAAGGAAAGTGGATGTATCTTCATCTTTTTATGCAGGGTCTAGAGAGTACCGTTTTGAGAACACAGATCCACAGAAATCGTCATTTGAATTGATGACTCAATAAGAACCTTCATTAGCTTGAACTATTTGGCAACTGCAATCTGTTCTCTTAAAATGGAGGAAAGACGGAAGATCTATTACAACTTGTTTGGATTATCTTGTAAGTATAACTGTCATATGCAGAAGGGGGGAATTATAATAATGAAGATTTCAAAGTTCATCATGGATCAGATATTCCTAATGATAAGCACTCATTAATATCCAACATTAGAAAAGAACCATTAGGCAAGAATTAAAGTTCTATTGGGGAGGTTAATAATTTCAATGACAGAATATTATCCTCTATTTTAATAAGATGTTAAAATTTGCGTTTTGTGTTTCATCAGCTATAAATTTTGACAATTTCCGTCTAACTCTTTGTAATGTAACAAAAGTATTTTATCTTATTTTTTTTAACTAGGCTATTTTTATTATGTTGGAAAAAAATCAGAGTTGGTGAACTATTACATGTATGGATTTTAAACAGAACTTGTTCATATTTCTTTCTTTCTGTGGACATTAGCTACTATTTTTTTTAGCCCCGGCTGAGACATATGGGTATATTTTGTAACAAAAATAATTATAATAGTCTTGACTTCCCCTCTCTCACTGTCACTTTAATTTTCAATTCCCTTACAAATAGGTCAGGTGACAGCTCTATCACTCAAACACTTCAGCTGAGACAATACTTTTCTCATATCAGTACCACTTGCCTGTGGCCATGGTGATCTGGGACAGATTTATTATTTACTTCTGACAGATTATGTGTGACACCTTATTATATTTAAATATGATACTAGGGCTAGTTCTTTCCCTGCTACCTTATCTTCTCCCCTCTCCCACCTCCATGTTTAAGAAAAAGGCAAAATGGATGATGAGGTATATTTTCTGATAAACAATGAATGATATTTGAAAGATGTTTTGTATTGAAACAGGTGGTAACAAATTAACTAAATGAGGAGTGTATTTGTTAAAGAGAGATTGAGAGAGTGAGAAACACAGAATTGCCGTTGTTGCTTTTACTGTGGACAGAGGGGGTACATAGTGTGGCCCAGATTCCAGATGCTTTTTACACCATTTCACATGCCCTGCAGTTGTTACTTCTGTTGTGATTGCTGCATCACCTCCTGTCATTGCCTACTTGAAAGTGAAGAAATGGATCTAACAAAATGAACAAAACAGCACTCTCTGTGATTTACTTTGTTTGTGTTCTTTGGTTGAAATAACACAAATCACAGATCCCCCCTTTTTTTTTTGCCCAGAAATGTGCCTCTCTTTGATCTCTAATTATATGAGATTATAATTTCGTCCAGAAGCTTTAAAATGCATTGCATATTATGAAAAACAAGTACAGTTCATATTCAATTTGACTTCTTCATAAATTTTTAAATATCAAAATGATTAGGTTAGATTTAGGACCAATTCCCAGCAAAGTTCATGATTAAAAGGCTCAGTTAGTCCCTGTCCATGAGATTATCAAGCAGTCAACACACCTTTGAATTTTTTGAAGAAAGAGGAAAGAGGTCACTGCTCTCTGCCTTCTATATTGCCAAACTGATGTGTACATGGAGTTTGGGTAATATAATATATATTCATGCTGACAGCTAATTTTCAGGCTAATGCAATTCAAAGCAGAAAAGATAATGAACCCTAAAAAAACAGAGTTTGTAAATGGAAATGCTGACAGACTCTTAACTCTAATAGCTGTGCTATTGGGCACCACAAAAATAACAAAGCTAATTTTAATGAAGATTTGAAAATAGATGAAGCATTTATCTTCGGTAATAATGGTGCTTCTCTAGGACTAATATCTAAATGGAATTTAAACCATTTAAATGACCCAAGGGAAGGGACAATTGTAGGAATAATTCTCACTCAGTGTGATTCCATAAGGGTTATATGTATGGGTATATTTCAAGAACATTTTATCCCATATGGAACTAAGCACATTCCAATTATAAATATACTATTCCTTTCTAACTTTGATTTGAGGAAATCTGTTTCCAAAACAAGTCTAGTTGAAATTTTCTTAAATGATACTTTTTAAAATTAATTTATTTAAAACATTGTTGATAAGGGGGAAGATGTGTTACAAGCCTTGCTATCTACATACTTAAGCTTTCAGTATCTTTTGCTAAACCTAGATCCAGCATCTTGGTTGACATCCTTATGAGACCTGCCCTCCTATTCTGGGGCTCAGTTATATTCATGTCTGCTACAAATATCTGTTAAGAGTGGTTCATATACTAGAAAATATATTTAAATCTCTGGGAATGTCTGTAACATATTCAAATCCAAATACAAGTTTCCTCCTGTAGGAACTTTCAACCTAATCACAGAGATGGAATACTACACAAAAGGAGAAAGAATCTTTATTACAAGCAAAGGCTACACTCTCTGTAAATGCTCTAGATCACTTGTGCTTATTTTTAAATAAAACTTTTATAAGTATTCTATTTATGTGTGTGTGTGTGTGTGTGTGTGTGCGTGCATGTATATCTAACAGACAGCATTTATTGAACACTCTGGGTTCCAGTTTTTATGCTATTGGCTTTACATGAATTATTCCCTGTTGTCTTCTCAATAGTCTTAAAAAGAGTAGGTATTATTTTTATTTCTTCAAAACAATGCTGAACATTTACACATTCCTCTTTCCCATAAATGGTAGAATTAGCAGAAGTAGAAAATCACCTACTTAATAAAGTCTTCACCACTTTTAGAATAGGAATTTCAGACTTTTGTGTAGACATAGCATCATTAATACCATCTTGTAGATTACACAATATCTCATTATGAATTATTTCCTTCAAACCACTCAAAAATCTAATGAGTTACACAACTAAGTTCTTAGTTTTTACTTAAATATGTATGAGGAAAATGAAGCATAGAGAATAAGTAAATTTCCAAATCATTCGATGGCTAAGAAGTAGAAATGGGAATTGAACTTTACCGTCTATCATTATAAATGAAAATTTTTATTTTAGAACTATTATGAATTTATAGAAAAATTGTGAAAGTAGCACATAGAGTTCCCATATGCCCTGTCCCCAATTTTCCTTATAATCAGCATCTTATATCACTATGGTACATTTGTGACAACAATGAAGTAGTATTTATGCACTATTATTAACTAAAGTCTATGTTCATATTTCCTTAGTATTTACCAAATGTGCTTTTTCTGTTCCAGGATCCCATTAAGGATACAATACTACATTATCTGTCATGTGTGCCTAGGCTATGGCAACTTCTTGTATTTTCCTTGTTTTTGATGAACTTGACAGCCAAAGAGTACTGCTTAGATATTTTGTAGATCATCTTTTTTAAAAATTTAATTTAATTAATTTATTTTTTAAACAGGGGGTTCTTATTAGTTATCTATTTTGTACATATTAGTATATATATGTCAATCGCAATCTCCCAATTCATCCCACCACCACCCACTCCCCACTTTCCCCCCTTGGTGTCCATACGTTTGTTCTCTACATCTGTGTCTCTATTTCTGCCTTGCAAACCAGTTCATCTGTACAAATTTTCTAGATTCCACATATATGCTTTAATACACGATATTTTTTTCTCATTCTAGCTTACTTCACTCTGTGTGACAGTCTCTATGTCCATCCACATCTATACAAATGACCCAGTTTCATTCCTTTTTATGGCTGAGTAATGTTCCATTGTATATATGTACCACATCTTCTTTATCCATTCATCTCTCAATAGGCATTTAGGTTGTTTCCATGACCTGGCTATTGTAAATAGTGCTGCAGTGAACATTGGGGTGCATGTGTCTTTTTGATAGATCATCTTTCAGTTGAAATTTGCCTAATGATGTTCATAATTAGATTGGGTTTATAGGTTTTGAAGGAGGAACATCAAAGAAGTCAAATGCTATTTTCATCATATCATATCAAGGGTATATACTCTAGAGATGGCATTTTATCATTGATGTTGACCTTAATCACCTGGCTCAGGTAGTGTTTGGCAGGTGTCTCCACTGTAAATTTCCTCTTTTTCCTCTGTTCCATACTATACCCTTTGAAACAAACTCACTATGTACAGGTTACACATAGGGAGTGGGGAGTGAGATTCTACATCCTTGATAGTAGAGTACCTATATCCTATATAAATTATTTGGAATTCTTCTGCTTGAGAGAATAATTCTTCTACTCCATCTGTTTATTCAATCACTTATTTATATCAGTATGGATTTAGGGATATTTGTTATATATATTTAGGTTATAATCCAATACTACTTTATTTTGCTGCTCAGATTATTCCAAGTTTGGCCATTAGGAGTAATTTCAGTTGCCTCTGGCATCCCTTTGACATACCTCTATCAATGTAGTGTTGTTTTGTTTTATTGTTTTTGATTTGTTTAATTTGTTTGAGTAGACCTCCACTTTCTGGCACTACAGGATGTTCTAGGCTTATCTTGTGTATGTTCTGCTCCAGTCATTGAATTAACCATTTTTCAAGGACCCTCAGTTTTAGAAACCAACATCTGGGAGCTAGATGTGCTTTTTGCTATCTTCTTATTTTTCATGTAGTCCAATTTCCATCAAACTGCATTTTGTGTAGATATGAAGAGAGAGAACTATTCTATTATTACTGAGTTCCTCTGGAGAATGAGTCCATTATTCTGGCTTTTGAAACTTACTACTGCTGCATGTTATCTTTGCCTGCTATTCCTGATGCAATTTTGCACTATTACTTGATTGAACAATGCACTTGCATTTTGTGTCTCTACTTTACACATGAAAAAAAAGTTCTTATTGATCTTAATAAATAATGTTTCTGAGGTCATATATATAGCTAATGGTTGAACATGAATTCAAACACAACACTATAGTACTATAGTACTACAATAGGTACTTCCTTGCTTGCAATTGAACTCATGCCACTATGGCTGCAATTAGTTTAAGAAATAAGTCTGGTTATAATATGCCTTAGTTTCTGGTCTTAGTCAAAATGTTAGTCCTGCTTAGTCACAAGGCCAGTGAAAGCACTCCAGAGGAATGAGTTTATATTCCTAAATGAAAATTAAATGAGAAGAGTCTAAATTCTTCATGTTTTGATAACATTAAAAGACTAAGCTTGGTCAATAAGTAGCTTAGTGGGATAATGAATTGCATATGTTCATTAAGTAGATACTAAATCCTACTATGTGCTAGCAATGCAGTAAGTAATGGTGATCAATGACTTTAGTATTTTTTCTATGTTTAAGGGGATTTATCTTTAGAAAGGAAAGAAATACATTTGAGCAAATAAATGAATGTAAAGACAAAATTAAATGTATATACAATTGAGTGATTCTTAGACTTTAATGTGTCTAAGAATCATGGAACTTCATTAAAATATATATTCTGCTTCAGTAAATTGGAATCTATAAAAGTATCACTCAACTACACTGAGAAGCAATGGTGTGGAGAATAGAAGGTTAATTTTATGAGAAGAGGAGTCAGAAAGGTTACATAAGAGGAAAAGTACATATTAGAGATAAAAATAGTATCTGGATCAATGGAAAAAGAGGACCAGAGTTTGGAAAATAAAGCATTTAAAAGTAAATTTTTTTTTTTTTTTTTTTTTTTTGGTACGCGGGCTTCTCACTGTTGTGGCCTCTCCCATTGCAGAGCACAGGCTCCGGATGCACAGGCTCAGTGGCCATGGCTCACGGGTCCAGCCGCTCCGTGGCATGTGGGATCTTCCCGGATCGGGGCACGAACCCGCGTCCCTAAATGTAAAATATTAATTACAAAAGAGTTCCACCTTTCATTTTGTGATATGAGATTTGGTTAGAGGATATATATTTTTATTATATCATCTATCAAATTTGATATTCTGGATTATATTTTTTTCTTATTTTATGACCAGATTTGTTTTTAAAAAAACACCAATTTCTTAAAATTCAAATGTCAAATATTTTTTCCCATACCCTCACCTAAAGGTGAAGGTGTGTGTGTGTGTGTGTGTGGGGGGCATGTGTGTGGGCGTGTGAGTTCATGAGTGAGATGGACTGTAGAAATCTCTAGATGCACCTCTTCTGAGACAGGTTATGCCTCAATTTTTCAAGTTTATTTGATTGATTGTATATAGATGAGTAGAGATTTGAAAGATCAAATTACTTTTTGATGACAGATATGCTGTGTTTCTACAGCATGATATTATGTACTTTTAATTATATTTTTAATTTCCTGAATTCTAGAAATAGTTTCCCAACTTATTTCCACAGCTCATTAATTAAAAATGTACAAGGATTGGGCAGGAGTTTTTCTTTTCTTTTTTTTTTTTTTAAGGAGAGAAATGTTCTCTTTTCTTGGCAGCCAGATTCCATTAACCTTTTATCTTTTAACTATTCTTTGATATGTGTTCTATAAAACAAGCCGAATATTCCTTTTGAGATGAATTATTCAGTCAAAACAGTTCTGTTACCATATAATGTAATAAAACAGCAAGCTATTGATTTGGCATTGCAAATGAACTAGCTTTATTTCTTTTTTCATATTATAATTTATCATATTCTATTTGTATCTATGCATGGATCTTGCAAGCCAATAACCATTTAACTCACTTGAGCTAGAGTTCAGTTGAAATATATTAACTCAGAAAATTGAAAAGAAATATATCAGATAGGTTTAAATACATGTGGTCATTAGAGTTCCATAACATACAAATGAAGTATATCTAGGAGAGACTCCAGTCTTCCAGCTGTGATAGAAGATGAACAAGATACCTATAAACATAAAAAAGCCCAAAGTTAATTAAATGAAAACTCATGCAGCACTACACTGGATGAATATCTTCAAAACCAAAAGAATGGTGAGCTGGATAAAGGTGGCTTCATTGTTCAATCAGCTATACATACCTATTGATACTTGAAAGGAGGTTGGAACTGATTCTCACTGCATGAAAATCTTTGTAGAATTCACCTGGATAAAAATCCATCTGATTTTTAAAAATCTTTTAAAATAAAATAACCCTGAAAAAAAAGTATATCATAATGAAGCCTCCTAATAATACTGTTTCATTGTCACTATTCACATTTACTAGATTTACACAAAAGAATGTATTTTGTAACTTACTAAGGTTCACATAATACTTAAAGTATGTGATCCCAGACTTTAGAATCATAATTTGTTAGTTGAAGAATCAACTCCATTAATATTATTGGACAAGGTGTTTAATTTCCACAAGCCTTGGCTTCTTCATTAAGTTAGGGAAATGAACACCTACTTCACAGGTCTATTTTATGAGAAGACTGCATGGGATAAGTGTATATTGAGTTCTTAGCACAGTGCCTGGAATGTAGAGTTTTATTATTATCATTATTGTGTTAATCCAATTGCTAGATGTCTTTGCTCAATTTTTGGAGTAAGTGTTATCTGTTGATATTTCAGTTCTGGCCTAAAGCTATTTCAGAAGGAATGAAAAATGTGGCTTCCAGTATCGCAGAACATTTTATGTTTTCCATCTTGACCACTTCATAAAATCCCAAAGTTTCCTCTTGTTCATTTGCAAATCCTCCTTTGCTCCCCTCCCCACAGCTCTCCATCCCTGTCTCCATTATCACATAACCATGAATTTTATTTTTTGGTCACTCTACATTAGTTTGCATTTCTGAGAAACTTACATACATGGAAGCATACACAACATACTTCACTTTTCTGGCTTCTTTCACACAGCATAATTATTTTGAGGTTCCCCTATGATATAGCATGTATTTTATTGCTAAGCAGTATTTCAGTGTATAGATATATCACTGTTTGTATGCCCATTCAGCTGTTGATGGACATTTGGGTTGTTTTCAGTTTGGGGCTATTATAAAAAAAGGTGCTATGAACATTTATGTTCAAGTCTTTGTACAGACATATCATTCATTTCTCTTTGGGAAACACACAAAAGTTAAATAGTTGGATCTTATTGTAGACATGTGTTTAAATTGTTAATAAACTGCCAAATAGTTTTCCAGTGTAGTTCTTAGGTTGATGAAGTTCCCATCTATTTCTGCTTTCCTTAGAATTTGTACCAGGAATGGATGGTGAATTTTGTCAATTCTGAAAAACAGAAGAGCTAACTTAAGAAGGCAAGGAGTGAAATCCTGGGAGTGAAGTCCTAGGATGGCACTATGCAACAGACCTAGATCTTAATCCATTTAATCTGGTGTAGGAGGATGGAAGACCCTGAAAAAAAGTTATGTAGAAATATTTTTTATATGTGAGAAGTTACATACATATTTTCATACACACACACGTGTGTGTGTATACATCTCAAATAATATATAATAAGGCAGTTACAATCCCAGATAAATAAGTGGTATAAGAAAAAATATGTAATATCATTGCTGTCTCTGCAGTGAACAATGTTTGCATATTCACCATGATATAAGCAATATCTACATTAAATTTGGTAAATGACCTACAGAAAACACACAGCAAATTTAAATTTAAATTTATGACTTAAGAAATATGTAAGAGTATTAGCCTTCACAGTGCAAAAAATGAAAGTACAGTCGAATTTGGGAGGGAAAGTTAGGTAGAATTGCTGAAGAGAAGGAAAGTGTGAAAAGTGGGAGAGGTAAGAGATACTAACTATGGCTATTGAAACAGGAAGAAACATGTTCCTATACCCCTCAAAATTACAAAAATAAGCAATATTAGAAATGAAGTTTGAAAGATATGACTAGGGGTGATATATATTTTATGTATATATTATATATATATACATATATACCATGTAATTTCATTACATTCCTTATTAAACAGCACTTCATACAAGGATTAAATGCTAATAACACTTAATAGCAGCAGAGACAGAGAAAAATGGCAGTGGAGTTCTAAGGATGGAAAGGAATTCAAGATAATGTATCTACATTATGTCCACTTTTTCACAATGATACTAAGAAATAGGAGCGATTGCTCAGAAAATAAAATCACTTGACCTTGCAGGAAGAATTCTCTAGGCCTACTGACACTCAGACTCTTAACTTGGAACAGTCCATCCAAGAAATAAAGGGAGAGAAAGTTCATCCTGCTTTAACTGTCTCTCAAGTTTCACCCCATGGGAAGTTAACTTTCATTATTACAGGTTTAGTGACCGGATCCCCATGGTAGCTCCTCCATGAGCCAGGTAATACATTCTCTGGTGTGGCATTTTCTGATATCAGATGTGGTGAAGGAGTTGGAGCTGGGGCTTATGACTAGTCACATTCATGTGGCAAAACTCCAGAGGCCCACACAACATAGTTGGCTATGTTGGTGGTGACAGAGGGTTAAGCAGCTGATGATCTAGGAGACATGGAAAACAGAGAATCTCTGTAGTCAGCCTTTGGAGATCTAGCAGAAACAGAGAGGGGAGAGTGTATACCTTGACACTGTTTTCTGTGGTGGCTCCCCTTGGACTCATTCAATTGGAAGTCGAAGGTGAAGGAAGCTCACCAATGCAGTCCTGTGGCATCAGACTGATGGGCAGGGAAAGCCTCTTGGGGCACAGAGCTGAGTGGGGGAGGAGGGAAAAAGGTGGATAGTGCATGTGATGGGATAAATGGAAGATATCAAGAGCCGTTCTCATCGTTTACTCATCACTGCTCTTTGATTCTTATACTATATTCATTGTATAATGAAGGTACCTATAAATGTTTAGTTGTTAACACTGAGACCCTCAGAAATTGTCATTTGTTCTTCTTCCAGCCTTATTCTTTTCAGAAAAAACAACATTAGACTGACTTTGCCTCACCTATAAAGAGCTTCTTTTTCTCCTTCACTATAATAATCCAATTTATTTTTTAACTAAGCATCAACAAGTTTTAAATGCATTTCCTTGATGAATACAAAATTATTTTAAGAAAAGACAATGAATAACAATATAATGTATTATCCTGAGGTAGAGAATTCTGCAATTAAAATAATGAAAATAATATTTTCCTATGGGTTAGGACAATTTTGATGGGGGGAAATCATGAAGGAGTATGTAAGGATCAATTTTTGGATTGAAATGAGTTTCACAATTTGTAATTGTTTTCTATATATATTTTATCATAATATTTTAAATAATATACTAAATAGTTAATTTTAGATCTCACTGATGTTAAACTATAACTTCAGTTAATGCATTTTATTAATATTGGCAGGGCTAATATCATTGTAGATGATGTTACTTAATAGACAGATGGTTTATATTCTGAACTACTTGTATGACTTTGGTCAAACAATTGATCTTTCTGAATCTTGTCTTCCATAATGGGTAATATCTACCTCACACAACTGTAGGATGAACATATTTTCTGCTAGTCACTACCCCAAGAACTAAAAATACAAATTTGAATGGTAAACACATCATTCAAATACAATATGGTAAGTGTGATATCATGCAACATAGAAAATAGCATGTGTAAAAACAGAAAAAAAAAAAGGAAGGCATGGATAATATACCTGAGTGATCAGTCCTCCTAATATAGGATACATTCCTATTTGTACATAAAATGCTAAAAATTATGAGTATGTGGGATATAAATAATTTAGGCAGCCATATAATCTTTGCATAGTTTTGTCTTATATAATCATGTAGTGTAATATGACCTCTGAAAATTTTATTTCATTTTTTCAGTCTCATGCTGCTAGAACTGTTCTTAGCTACTTATGGTTTTTGCATATTACTTTATAATAATCTCATGGGAGCATTTTCTGCATATTTCATTATAATAATCTCATGGAAGCATTTTATTGGTAAGAAAACAGTTGCAAGAAAAACAAAGATGCATGATAGAACTATTGTTCTACATCAGAAATTAGTTATTAAAATATGTGAGTCATGGGCAAAGATTTTACATGAACCTGACTTTTGATTTCTACAGTGAATTGTACTAAAAAATAAATGTGACATATATGACTTCTTTTTTAATTGGAGTTAAAATTGCTTTACAATGATGTGTTAGTTTCTGCTATACAATGAAGTGAATCAGCTATATGTATAACTATATACCCTCCCTCTTGGATGCCCCCATCCCACCCATCTAGGTCATCACAGAGAACAGAGCTGAGCTCCCTGTGCTTTACAGCAGGTTCTCTCTAGCTATCCATTTTACACATGGCAGTGTATTTATGTCAAACTTAATCTCCCAATTTGTCTCACCCTACCCTTCCCTACCCCATGTCCACATGTCTGTTCACTACATCTATGTTTCTATTCCTGCCCTACAAATAGGTTCATCTGTATCATTTTTTCTAGATTCCACATATATGCATTAATATATGATATTTGTTTTTCTCTTTCTGGTTTACTTCACTCTGTATGATAGACTCTAAGTCCATCTACCTCACTACAAATAACTCAGTTTTGTTTCTTTTAATGGCTGAGTAATATTCCATAATATATATGTACCACATCTTCTTTATCCATTCATCTATCACTGGACATTTAGGTTCTTTTCATGTCTTAGCTATTGTAAATAGTGCTGCAATGAACACTGGGGTACATGTGT
Source organism: Mesoplodon densirostris (assembly GCF_025265405.1). NCBI lineage: Eukaryota > Metazoa > Chordata > Mammalia > Artiodactyla > Ziphiidae > Mesoplodon > Mesoplodon densirostris. The sequence continues at coordinate 65,373,063 of NC_082662.1, read as the reverse complement.
CCTTTTGAATTATGATTTTCTCAGGATGTATGCCCAACAGTGGGATTGCTGTGTCATATGGTAGTACTATTTTGTTTTCTAAGGAACCTCCATACTGTTCTACATAGTGACTGTATCAATTTACATTCCCATCAACAGTGCAGGAGGGTTCCCTTTTCTCCACATCCTCTCCAGCATTTACTGCTTGTAGATTTTTTGATGATGGCCATTCTGACCAGTGTGAGGTGATACCTCATTATAGTTTTGATTTGCATTTCTCTAATAATTAGTGATGTTGAGCATCTTTTCATGTGCCTCTTGGGCATCTGTATGCCAGATCCAATGCAATCTCTATCAAACTACCAAATGGAATTCTTCACAGAATTAAGACAAAAATTTTACAATTGGTATGGAGACATAAAAGGCCCCAAATAGCCAAAGTCATCTTGAGAAAGAAAAATGGAGCTGGAAGAATCAGGTGCCCGGACTTCAAACTATAATACAAAGCTACAGTAATCAAGACAGTATGGTACTGACACAAAAACAGAAATATAGATCAACTGAACAGAATAGAGAGCCCAGAGATAAACCCACACACATATGGTCACCTTATATTTGATAAAAGAGGCAGGAATATTCAATGGAGAAAAGACAGCCTCTTCAATGAGTGGTGCTGGGTAAACTGGACCGCTACATGTAAAAGAATGAAATTAGAACACTCCCTAACACCATACACAAAAATAGACTCAAAATGGATTAAAGACTAAATGTAAGACCTGACACTATAAAACTCCTAGAGGAAAACATAGGCAGAACTATCCATGAAATAAATCACAGCAAGATCCTTTTGGACCCACCTCCTAGAGAAATGGAAATAAAAACAAAACAAACAAACAAACAAAAATGGGACCTAATGAAACTTAAAAACTTTTGCACAGCAACGGAAACCATAAACAAGATGAAAAGATAAACCTCAGAATGGGAGAAAATATTTGCAAATGAATCAATGGACAAAGGATTAATCTCCAAAACATACAAACAGCTCATGGAGCTTAATATCAAAAGAACAAACAACACAATTAAAAAATGTGTGGAAGACCTAAAAAGACTTTTCACCAAAGTGACCTATGTGATTTTAATAATATATACTTGCTACAGAGGTCAGGGCATCTGTCTTCATTTAGAGATCTAAATTTAGATCAAAACATAACATTCATACTTCTTAGATGGTTATATTGGGAAAATTCAAACATTTTTAAATAAAAAAGATAAGAGGACACTTCATTTGTAGGTAGTGAGGCTACTCTCATTGATTTAAGAAAAAGCTTACCTTCTGATGTTGTTTTGAATTGAGTTCTGGCACAGAGAAACCAAGAACTTTTCAAAAGTAGTATCTTCTGTAAGTAAAAACAGAGCAAAGGAAGCTGGACAAAGTTTTGATGTGGCTGAGAGAAGTTTATACTGAAACTAACAATAACAACAATAGCAACTATTAAAACAGATAGGAAATGTTTAATAAAGAAAAATTAATTCTATTTCAAGGCATTTAATAAACAGTTAAACTTAGTAGTAATTTTTCTATTAAATTGTTTTGTTTGTCATAGAAAATGAAAAGGAAAAACACATTGAGAAAAAATATTAACAATACATATATCTGACTAAGGACTTATATTCAGAATATATAAAGAACTCCTATAACTCCATTTAAATAACAATAAAAATGGGCAAAAATTAAATACACTTTACAAAATAATATATAAGCATGACAAATACGCACATGAAAAAGTGACAAACACCATTTAAACATCAGGAAAATGTAAACTAAAATCACGATAATAGCACTGTAGATCCACTAAGATTGTTAAATATAAAGACTAATCATTGTTGGCAACGATGTGGAGCAATATACTCTCCTAGACTGCTGGTAGTAGCAAAACAGCACACAGACTTTCCAAGACTGACAATTTCTTAAAGAGTGAAAAATAAATTACCCTATCACTCAGCACTTCTATTCCTAGATATCTAACCAAGAGAAAAAAGAAAAATAAGTCTACAAAGTGACTTTTACTCAGTTGCTTATAGCAAATTTATTAATAATGGACAAAAAGTGAAAAAACAAGCAAACTATGTCCTTTAACAGGAGAGTGGATATACAGTTTAGAGCATATTTATACAGCAGTGTATTTATTACTCAGAAGACAAATAACAAACTACTGATTATTAAGATAAAGTAAATGCTGATTTTTTCAAACACTTTGTTGTCACCTATAATTTAAATCACAGTTTTTCTTTGATCTTTTAATATGGTATATCAACACATGAAATTGTTATTTTTATAAGTTAAAAATGATCACACATTGGCAATTTCATGTTTCAACCTCTATGTCATTTTGGTAATTTTCAAACTATTGCAATATCCTTATCTCCCTGAAATTAACTTTCTATGATAAAGCTTTATTTTCCTTCTAATATTTTGGAAATTTTTCTTCTTTCTCTACAGTATGAATAGTTTAGTAATCTATGAACTCCCTGTTTATTAAAAGTTTTATATAACTCATTTGGGAAAGTGCCTTGTTTTACTGCTAGTTTTGTTTTAGTATTTCTAACTTTTTGCATGGTTTCTTTATTTTCTTCTGTAAATTTCTGTTACTATATTTTACCATAACACCATTCATTTTATCCAGACCTTTAAATTTAATAATCACATAAAGAAAAGATATCTCAAATATCCAATGCCTTTGTTATCCCACAAGTAAACTTCCATTTAACATCATTGCTTTATTTCAATCAGTAGTAAGAAGTGACATTTGTCAATTAAACACAACATCTACATTTTTAGATTATTCAGTCTTTTTTTGATTAACTACTTAGTCAGTTTACAGTCTTATTTCTTTCCACCTAATTTCTCCACGAGTTAGCATTCCTGATACAGGAATCTTATGGGGTATAATGCCATTAAGGTAAGCGTCAGATCAGTTGTCATTCTGCAGTGCCATCTGATATGGCATATACTGTGTCTGGTGTCTTCTGGGGCCTGGTAACTCCTATATTCACCATGCAGACCTGCCCTTCTATCATGAGCTTCACTGGTCAGGTAGGTCATTGCTAATAACCAGTTACAGCTCTTCCTCCAGGGTCTGAGTTGCTTTAAAATTCTGTTGACGACATTCTTGCTCCTCTTGAGAACTACAGGAACGGTTTTTTATCCTCTCTTATGCAGTGTTGGATCTTAAGAAAACTGAATGACTGGGAGTTGGTCTCCCTCCTTAATATGCACTCTTCCTCATTTAACAACTACCTAATTTTTATTTAGCTTTCAAAACTCATCTCAGGAAACCTTTGATTATTAACTGTTTCTTCTGTCTGATAGTTAATCACTGTGATTTCATAGTGAATTGTGAATACTTTGGCAATGTTTTTCTAATAGCTTTCATCATTACCTTAAGAAATTAGTGTGTTTCTTATTTATAATTGTTTATTATCAGTTTCATCTGATTAGAATGTAGTCTCCACCACAAGCATAAACATATTGTTTACATTTTTTTTCTGCTGCTCTACTCCAAGTCTGGAACATGTAGTAAGGATTGAACTAGTACTTGCTGAATGTACTTGTCTCTTGTCTAACTTCCTTACTAGACTGGGTTTTTTGAGCCATGGACTATCTTTTTCTTTGTTATACCCTTAGTGATTAACAGAATGTCTAATGGTGAATACTCAGTCAAGTATTATTGAATAAATGCTACAACACAGTCTTACCTCATTAAATTAATTACAAATTAGCAGTGAAAAAGAATGAACAGAAAAGCCTATTTGAAACCTTAGTCTAGAAGTAGGCCTTATACATTTATGGCATACCACCCTGAACACACCTGATCTCATCTGATCTCAGAAGCTAAGAAGGGTTGGGCCTGGTTAGTACTTGGATGGGAGAAGTAGGTCTTATTCTATGCAAGGACTTTCTTGAATTTTCCTATAGAATTTAGCCCTCCTAAGCTTATGTGGTTGCATATATCACATTTAATTGAAATTATGCATTACATTTATCTTCCTTATTAGATTTTGAATCACTTGGGACAAGAATCATGTTATTAATCTTTGTTATTAACGTCTTTCAGAAAAGAAATAAGGAATGTTGAAAAGAAAAATGGTCCACAAACAGGTGTCTCTTGAGGTTTTCCAATTCATTGAAGGGAAGGTATACTTTTCATTAAAGAAAATGTTCTCCTAAGGATAGAGAAAACTATGTAATCATATTACCTTAATGGTGGAAGAAAAAACTTAGCTGGCTAGAATGACTAGGTTTAATGCATACTCTTTTTTTTTTTTTTTTTTTTGCAGTACGCGGGCCTCCCACTGTTGTGGCCTCTCCCGTTGTGGAGCACAGGCTCCGGACACGTAGGCTCAGTGGCCATGGCTCACGGGCCCAGCCGCTCCGCGGCATGTGGGATCTTCCCGGACCGGGGCACAAACCCGTGTCCCCTGCATCAGCAGGCAGACTCTCAACCACTGCGCCACCAGGGAAGCCCAATGCATACTCTTAATGAGACTGAGGGCTTCTGTATGTGAGCTTTCTTTTCTGCTTTTCTGTTGTTTCAGGATCTTAGTTGTTTCCTTAATATGAGATAGTTGTAGTTTGAGACAGCATTGCTATTTTCTGGGAAGAGCTCTTTCTTGAATTCTTTAACCTCGCTGAAAACATGGGACATGTTTTGTTCATCATTGTAATATTTATGTTTAATAAATGCTTGATGGGTGGATGGATGCATGGATAAGTAATAGATGAATTAATGATTAGCATGTGACCTCGGGCAAGTTAATTTTCATTCTATGATTCTTTGATTTCCTCTGTAAATGATTTCCTTATCCATGGTTCATTCTTCTAACCCTTGATATTTTACCACTAATTAATACCTCAACCTTGGATCACCAAAAATATCTATTTTCTAAATCATATAGTATGTGGTCATTTAATTATTAGAGTTGTGTAAATAATCAAATGTTACCACCCATCAACAGATAATACATTTAAACTTATAATACATATTTTTATAAAGCAATTTCCCCTATATTATTTTACTTAGCCTTTAAAAATATTATAGGCTAAATATTGTATCCGTAATATATATAAAGATAGAGTCAGACAGGTCAATTTCTTAGAGAGAAGTTCTGTGCAGGTTGTTTAAGCTTGTTAAAATAGAAAGATTTCTTGTGAAGAGTAAAAGATAAATCTTGAGACATGAATAATTAGAAAAAAAAGGAAGGAGATTGTTAATAGAGTCTCTAACTCAATGAAAATATTCAATTGAGGGTAAATGTCAAATTGAAGATGAATTTACCATAACAATACTTGAATTTCTCTCATTCTGCTTGCCAAGTGATCAGATCCACTCCCAGAGGACACAGAATCAGTCAAGAAGCTAATCCAAATCAAAAGAAGTCAAATTAAGTGGAAATATACATAAACAATTTGGATCATGAGGTCATAATAATAGAATTTAAAACAAGACACCTTCTACTTCAGATTCAACACTTTTAAGATTTTTATTTAGGCAGAGGAACTAAGCTCTCTGCTATTTACATCAAACTTTGAATGCCCTTATAAGTTTGTGATAAATTTATGTGCTAATTGATATGTGTCAATAATTTTACAGTAATTAGTTTGGACTCACATAGCCTTGGTGATTCTGGAGTCGGTAGCATCTAAAATTAAAGAAGATTCATATTATCCAATGTTTTTTGCCCTCATTTTTAAGAATATTGGTGCAAATGGGACCAAGACTTGGTTTGATTTCTATGTAGATCAGTCAACTTTTGTCTGTTCTAACCCAGTACCACATGATCCTAAAAGCATCTTGCAAAATATCTAACACATATTAGAAAAATAATAAGAACTTTTGATTTGAATTAAGTTTAATCCAATTTGAGATCTTGTATATGTTCAACACCCTCTGTAACAGGATCATCAAGAACCTACTTGTACTACCAAATCAATTCAAAGCCTTTTCTTTATATGGCTATAAAATACATGATCTCAGCATCTAAAGAGAACCACAATTTCCCTTTTCATTTTATAAGCATCTTGTAGTCAACCACAACTGCAAATGTAAAGAGTGTCAAAATTTGATCCAGCCCTAATCTCAGGATTATTAATTCTCTTAATTAATTAATTAATTAATTAATTAATTAATTAATTTATTGGGGTATTCAGGCCTCTCACTGCTGTGGCCTCTCCTGCTGTGGAGCACAGGCTCCGGATGCACAGGCTCAGCGGCCATGGCTCACGGGCGCAGCCGGTCCGTGGTACGCAGGATCCTCACGGACCAGGGCACAAACCTGCATCTCCCACATTGGCAGGCAGACTCCCAACCACTGCACCACCCGGGAAGCCCCTAATTCTCTTATTTTAGAAAAAATTATCAGTGTACCTAGAAATTGGTTATACAGAGAGAAGAGTGATAATCTCCAAAGCATGTGATTTAAATTTTGAATAATTTCTTTTAGAGTTCTTGTTTAATAATAATTATACTTCTGAGATAGTTCACACTGATTTCAACACTATTCAAGTTGATTAATTCATTCAAAGAGAATGTTAATGGAAGGGAAGAACTCATTACAAATAAGCCTCAATACCTACTGTACTGCTATAAGAGCAAATGTTGAAGTTGAGGCCTAAAAACCCAGAGCAAAATGTTTTCATATCTGCAATGTATTATTATCCCAATGTTACAAAGAATTAAATCATAGACAAATCATTTTCCTTTGAATTTCAAAGATTTTATCTTCTTCTACTATGGTGTAAGTTTCAAGATCCTTAGCCATAGAATTTCTCCTTTATTTCAATGACAAATACAGCCCAGAAGCTAACATTAAATTAGATTGTAAAATTATCAGAAAATTGGTAAACTCTTTGCATTCAATTAATATCTCAGTGTGATATATAGAAAAGGATTTGGGCTTTAGGAAAAAAAGATTGTGCTGTGAAGCTCAAACTTGCTATAAATATATATATATTATATTTATACAATATTATACTATATTATATATGCTATATATATATTTAGTATAGCTTTGAGCAAGGTCTTTAAATTCTTCACTTCTCAATTTCAATTTCTTTAACACTGATATAGTAATATTTTGCAGAGTTGTTCTAAGTACTAGAGGAAAGCATAGTGCAGTAAAAGCATTGACTACATGGTAGATGTAATATTCAGAATTCACTCATTCATGTCTTTAACAAATATTTACCAAGCAGTTAGATATTCTAGACATTAAGTTTGAAATTTATATTAATGACAAAAAGACAAGGGCCCTATGCTAAGGAAGCTTATATTCTTGTTTGGAGAACACAAGCCAAAATGACAAATAAATATGTTCAATATGAAGTGGGTTTTGAGGACTAAGGACGAAATAAAGTAGCAAAGAGGTCGAGGAATGCCAGTTTGAAGAGAAGGAAGACCTCTCAGACAAGGTGATATTGGAACAGAGACGAGAAGGATTTGAGGGTGTGAGAGACTAGGATGTTTTCTGGCAGAGGGAATAACAAATGTCAGATCCCTGAGACAGAAGCATACTTAGTGTGTTTAAGGAACAGTGGGGAGGCCACTGTGGGTGAGCCAGAGCAGCAGCATGCAGTGAAAGAAGAGGTAAGAGACTAGTTATATAATATCATGTAAAACACTTTAAGGGGTTTGTGTTTTACTCTGAGATGGAAAGTTATTGGAAGGTGTAAGGAGAAGAGTGACATGATCATTTTGAACTTTTAAAAGGATAATTCTGCCTGCTGAATTGAGAACTGATATAGAGAGGAAAAGGCAAAGGCAAAAGCAGTTAGACTTGTCAGGGGATGAATATCCCTTATCTTGATTAAAACATTCATTGTGTTGGAAATTCATTATTATTTCCCCAAACTGAATACAATAGGGATGGCGCAGCATGTCAGAAACCCATGTGCACATATCACATCCCCTTCTGTATTGCAGCAACATGAGTCCAATTCTTACAGCATTTAATTCAGCAATTGTTTATTGACTGTCAGCTTTTGAACTGTATTGCTATATTGAGTAGTGTTGCAGAAAGTACTCTCCAAGAAAGCTTTTCTACTTAAAATGCCTGTACTCTCATTCAAGTTAACAAACATTACTGAATGCCTAATATGAGTAGATATCTGTGTTCACAGCAGGGGGGATGCAAAGGGCATGTTCTCTGCCCTCAAGCAGCTATCTAAAATAATGTTTATGAAAAGGAGGTAGCATGAACAATATTCTTAATCAATAGTAATTTAAAAATTGTACATGGAACATAACAACTGTTAAAAAAATTGTCTAGGAACCAAAAAAAAAAAAAAAAGAAAAAGAAAAAAAGGAAGGGGAAAAAAAGTCAAAATGATAATGCCATATTTGAGTAATGGGAAAATAAAACTGTTGCTGGATTTAGTTTTTCCTTTATTTTAGAAATATCTTTTTTAAAATGTCACTGTCCAAATGTCTTAAAATGAAGATGCATCTACCTAATCCATCCAATATGGTCGATTAGGTTATTCAGACCAAATTTTCTGACAGAAAAATGGTAAAGTTTAGTACACATTATAAAAGGTACTGCCTAAGAGCTTTTAAATGTCCTACCAGGAAAAATCTGACAGAAAGTAGAAAACCGGAAGGGTTACTTATCATTAAAAGTGAACTAATTTTCTGACCTAAGAAAATTTTCTGGAAATCTTTGAAGACCTATCTGGAAAAGAAGTGTAGAGTCAAAGGCCAGCAGCTTTTAAGTTAATGGATTTAACAAGAGACCCTCCCCACATTTAGTTGGAATTTCAAAGTCAAATACACTTGATAAATATGCCCTCAACTCATTCCAAGAGGAGGACAATTAAGGTTGTTTTGGCAATAGACAGCAAAGGGAAAAAAGGTACAAGCATCTCAGATATTAGAATTATCTGAAATAAAAAAAAAGTCTATGTTTATTATGGTGAAAGAAATAATACATTGATTGTATCTACAAGCAGAGATGTTTTCTGTGATTAAATGAATAAACGTTAAATTTTAGTACTCTTCATTTACACAGTTCCTTCAAAGCCTTAACAACTGATTTGTTTTGTACTATTTTGTTTCTTCATTGCAATATTTTATAGGTGTAAATTACACATACATAAACTTTACCATTTAACCATCTTTAAGTATAAAGTTCTGTGAGATAAAATACATTCACATTATTGTGCAAGCTCTGTACCTAATTGAATAATATATTTTTTACTCTTTCATAAATGTTTCTCTCTAAATTGTATACATTTCAAGCCCCCCAAAACTTGATATGCTTTTATACCTGGAAGAGGAAATTTTAAAAAACGATCTAGAATATTTGAAAATAGAGCAGATAGAGGATTTCAGAAAATGCTGAAAGAAAAGAAAACAAGCAAAGTAAACAAAAACTCTAACTCTAGAATTCTATACACTGTAAAAATACTATTCAAAAATGATGTCTATAAATGATGGAACTGCTTTGTAGCCTGATTGTGGCAGTGTTTACATATATCTATACATGTGTTAAAACTCATAGGGCTTGACACCAAAGGAAAGAAAAATAATTTTACTGTGGGATAATTTTTAAAATTTAATTAAAAAATATAATACAAAGAAAAAAGGAAAACTATGCCAAAATAAAAGCTTTCCAGACATAAAAATTCTGAAGACATTCAAGGCAAGAATACCTGCATTATAAGAAATGATAAAGTAAGTCCCTGAGGCAGAAGGAAAAGACTACAGGCTAGACATCTGGATATAAATAAGAGAATGAAGAGCACTCTAGAATGAAATATTACTTAGCACTAAAAGAAATGAGCTATGAAGCCATGAAAAGACATGAAGAAACTGTAAATGGATATTAATAAGTAAAAGAAGCCAACCTAAAAAGGCTACCTGCTGTATGATCCCAACAATATGACGTTCTGGAGAAGGCAAAACTATGGTGAGAGTAAGCATATTAGCTGCTGCTGGGGTTGTGGGTGGGGAAAGATGTTTTTGCAGAGGAGAAAGGATTTTGAAGGCAGTTAAACTATTCCCTATGATACTACAATGGTGGTAACATCATAAATTATAACCTTATCAAATTGTACATTTGTCAAAACCCATCAAATGTACAACACCAAGAGTGTACTGTAATATAAATTGTAGAATCTGGGTGATAATGATGCGTCAATGCAAGTTCATCAATTGGAACAAAGGTACTACTGTGGTGCAGGGTGTTGATAAGGGAGCGTGTGTCAAAATATATATATGTGTGTGTGTGTGTGTATGTGTGTATGCATATATATAATTTATTTTCATTATTTATTTTTATCTTTTAAATAAAATATATGTTATAATGTTATATATTTTAATATATAGCATATATAATACATACATAGTGTATAGATCCATTTTCTAGGGATGACCTTTTATAATGTTTTATAATGCCAACTCCATGGACAATTGTGAATCAAGTTAAAATGTGACTATTTTTAAGTATAGTATGAAATCTTATTATGGAAATCTTTCTGCTTGCAATGTCTCCTTGTGAAACTATACTCAAATTATATTCACAGACATAAAATCTTTCTTCCTGTACTGACATCATCAGTGAAGCACTGGTATCAAAATTATTTTCTATAGCCACCTCTCATTAAAGTAGCTGTGGCCAGCATTATTTCAGGGATTTTGGAATTCTAAACAAGATAAACTCAGATAAAGAGTATGCAATGTGAATTCATAACCATATGTCTATGTTTGGATAAAATATTGAATAATGGAATATAAAACAATACATATTTTAAAGTAGTTTTGGCTGTCAAAGTAAAGACTTAGAAGTACTTTTTTTAAAGACAGATGTAAGTTTGCTGGGAGACTTTTCATCCCTCAATAGAAGGCTATACCAGTATTCCTAAGCAAATATATTAAAAATGACAATAAATACGATGCTATATGTTGACAATACGGAAGTCTTTCAAACGCACATATAGGAAAAAGAACATCCTTGAAAATAGTTCAGTGAAATATAATCAGTGAAGTATGCCACCATTAAAAAAAGAATAAGGCAATATAAACAACTTTATGCCAATACATTTTAAGCCTTAAAAGAAATAAATATACTCCTTGAGAACACAAAATAATCAAGCTTACTCAAGAAGAACTAGATAATCTTAATAGTCTTATGCCTATTAAAATCTGAATATGCAATTAGAAAACTTTCTTAAAGAAAACTTCATAAATTTTACCATATATTAAATGAAGAAATACCATGAATTCCACACAAACTCTTTAAGAAAACTAAAGGGGCATGAATTTTTAAAAACCCTTCTATGAGGCGAACTTCCCCCAGATACCAAATCCAGAAAATAACAGTATAAGTAAACAAACAAAACTAGACTAATATTCTTTTCATAACAAAATTTTAGTAAATTGTATCCAAAATTATATAACAATGTAATATATTATGACTAAGTGTGTTATACCCAGGAAATGCAAGGTTGGTTTAATATTTTATAAATAGTCAACATAATTCATCAAATAAAAGTATTTAAAGAATGAAAAACCACATTATCATCTTGATAGAGTAAAACGTTTGATAATATCCAACATGCAAAACTTTGACATTAGAAAATATTCTCTTTAAAGAACTATTTGAAGGAATAGGGAGGAAATGTCCTGAAAATACCATGTGCTGGTAGACATGTGGCATAAAAGGAAATAGCCAAACTGCTGGGGGTTCTGTACTTTGGTACAACTGCTTTTGAAAACTGTTTAGTAATGTTTATTAAAGGTGAACATGTATTTAGCCTATGGCCCAGTCCATTCACACTTAATTATAAACCCAGCAGGAATGCATGCATATAGGCTCAAAGGGCATATATAAGAAAGTTTATAGAAATATGGTTTTTAATAATCCCAAAATGAAAACGCTACAATGTTCATCATCAGTCGAATAAATACTATATTGTGGTATGAAATACTATTTATTATAGAAAAAAATGTAGGACTGGTACCACAACACGTGTGAATCTCACAGATATAATGTTAAGATAAGCTATACACCCAAGAACACATAAAATATGGCTCAATTTATATAAAGTTCAAAAACAGGGAAATCTTTTATGGCTAAGGAAGTCATAATAATTGTTATCTTTATTGGAAGGTAATGACCAAAGGGACACATGAGAGTTGCTCTTATGTTCTGTAATATCCCATATCTTGACCATGATGATCCTTATATGAATGTGTTTACTTTGTGAAACTTTTTAAACTGTATAATTAAGATCTGTACCTTTTAGCATGTATGTTACTCCTAATAAAACACTTTACAATAAAAGTTAAAAGAAAAAAAACTAAAATGTCTTTATATAAAGGCTAAAAAAAGTAAAAAGCAAGCTATGTTGTTTCAATATGTGTCCATAGTCGGTAAATATATGAAGAAAAACAAGGTTGTGGTTATCCCAAATGTCAGAATGATGCTTAAACTTGAAGATTGCCTTTTCCAAGTAGGAGCACAGAAGGAACTCCAAGGTCCTAACAATACTGTATTCCTACATATAGATGATACTGACCAAGGTATTCTTTTATAATTATTTTAAAACTCAAACCCAAACATGTATGTGTTAGTGTGTTTTCGTACATGTGGGAAAGAACACAGAGACAGAAAAGTACATACATATACACACAAACACACAATGGCAATACCATTACATACCCACCAGGATAATTGAACTGAAAAAAAAGGAGAAAAATTAAAATTATGGGTGAGAATGTTGCTCCAGTAATTTCTTTCAGCATAGCATATTGCTTTAAAATTTAATAGCTTAAATTAATCAGTACAGAGCAATCTCTCATGAACAAAGGTATAAAAATATTCAACAAAACTGTAGAAAATCAAATCTAACAATGTATAAAAATAATTATACACCAAGACTTAGTGGGATTTAGTGCAGATATGTAAGACTGGTTCAATGTTAGAAAATCAATGAATAAAATCTAACTAATCCACCATATCAATAAGGTAAAGAAGAAATAGCAAATGATTATATCAGTTAACATGGAAAAGTTTTTGACAAAACCCAACCTCCATCTATGATAAAAATGTTTAGCAAACTATGACTAGAAGGAAAATTTCTCAACTTCATAAAGCACATCTACAAAAAATGTACAGGAAATAGCATACTTGATTATGAGAGACTGGATGGACACTTTCTCCCTAAGATCAGGAACAGTGTGTTTTCTCTCACTGTTTTATTTACAAGAATATTACTGAAATCATTGCTGGTGCAACAAGACTAAATAAATAAATATATGAATAAAATGTATACAGAATGTAAATAAAGAAATAAAGTTATTTTATTCACAGGTTTCATGACTGCCTATGGAGTAAATCACAAAGATTTTATAAAAATTTCCTGGAAATAATATGTGAGTGAAACAAGGCTGCAGAATATAAGGTAAATACCCTCATGCAGTCCTTCTTGAAAAAGGCTATCTTCAAGTTTAAGCATTATTCTGACCTTTGGGATAATCACAACCTTGTTTTTCTTTATATATTTACCAAATATGGACACATATTAAAACAGCATAGCTTGCTTTTTACTTTTTTTAGCCTTTATATAAAGACACTTCAGTTTTTTTTATTTTAATTTTTATTGTAAAGTGTTTTATTAAGAGTAACATACATACTAAAAGGTACAGATCTTAATTATATAGTTAAAAAAGTTTCACAAAGTGAATACATTCATATAAGGATCAGCATGGTCAAGATATGGGATATTACAGAACATAAGAGCATCTCTCATGTGCCCCTTCAGTCATTACCTTCCAATAAAGACCTAGAGATTGTCATACTGAATGAAGTCAGACAGAGAAAGAAAGATATAATATGATATCACTTATATGCGGAATCAAAAAAGAAATGATACAAATGAACGTATTTACAAAACAGAAACGGACTCACAGACTTTGAGAATGAACTTAAGGTTACCAGGGAGGGAAGCGTAGAGGGAAGGGATAGTTAGGGAGTTTTGGATTGACATGTACACACTGTTATATTTTAAAAGAATAACCAACAAGGACCTACTGCATAACACAGGGAACTCTGATCACTGTTATGTGGCAGCCTGGATGGGAAGGGAGTCTGGGGGAGAATAGATACATGTATATGTATGGCTGAGTCACTTTGCTGTGCACCTGAAACAATCAGAACATTGTTAATTGGTTATATTCCAATATAAAATAAAAATTTAAAAAAATAAGTGAGTGAAGCAAGATGCAGAATATAAGGTAGATACACAAAAGTCAATCCCATTTTTTATACAAGCAACAAAAAATTAACATTTGAAATATAATTTAAGAATTATTATTTTACAATATCAAATGTGAAAATGAAATACTCAAGTATTAAAAAAATAATTGTACACGCTTTCTTAGTGGTTCAGTGGAATCCACCTGCCAATTCAGGGAACACGGGTTCGATCCCTTGTCTGGGAAGATCCCACATGACGCTTAACAACTAAACCCGTGCGCCACAACTACTGAGCCTGCATTCTAGAGCCTTCAAGCCACAACTACTGAGCCCATGATCCACAACTACTGAAGCCCATATGTCTAGAGTCCATGCTCCACAACAAGAGAAAACACCACAATGAGAAGCCTGCACACTGCAATGAAGAGTAGCCCACGCTCGCCACAACTAGAGAAAGCCCACGCACATCAATGAAGACCCAATGCAGCCAAAAATAAAATGAATTAAATAAAATAAATAAATTTATTTTGAAAAAGTGCACGAGTCAATATTTTAGGATGTCATTTTTTAAAAACTTGACCAATAGATTCAACACAATCCTTATCAAAATTCTAGCAAGCTATTATGTAGATATACACAAATCAATTCTAAAATTTATATGGAAAGGCAAAAGACCTAGAATCCCTCTTTCTTTTTTGTGGTAGTATGTTTGAGATGTCTCTTAACAAGTTTCAAGTGTATAAAAATATATTGTTAACTATTTCCACAATGCTGTGTATTAGATGCCCAGAATTTGTCAATCTTCTATCTGGAAGTTTGTACACTTTGATCAACCTCTCCCTATTTTCCCCATGCTCACCCTGCCCCTGGTAACCACCACTCTACTCTCTGTTTATATGAGTTGGGGTTTTTTAGATTCCACATATAAGTGATATCACACAATATTTGTCTTTCCCTGTCTGACATCTCACTCAGGCCCTCAAGGTTCATCCATGTTGTCCCAATAGAAGAATTCCCTTCTTTCTCATGGCTGAATAATATTCCATTGTGTGTTTGTGTTTGTGTGTGTGTGTGTATAATATCTTTATCCATTATTCCTTAAAGGACACTTAGGTTGTTTATATATTTTGGCTCTTCTGAGTAATGCTGCAATAAACATGGGAGTGTAGATATATTTTCAAAATCATATTTTCATTTCCTTTGGACTATGATTCCTTTATCTCCACATCCTCACCAACACTTGTTAATTGTGGTCATTTTGAGAACAGCCATTCTGCCAGGTGTGAGGTGTTAGCTCATTGTTGTTTTGATTTGCATTTCCCAGATAATTAGTGATGTTGAGCACCTTTTCATGTGCTTGTTGGCTATCTGTCTTTATTGGAAATATGTGTTTTCAGTTCTTCCACCTATTTTTTTTTTTTTTTTTTTTTCGGTATGCAGGCCTCTCACTGTTGCGGCCTCTCCCGTTGCGGAGCACAGGCTCCGGACGCTCAGGCCCAGAGGCCATGGCTCACGGGCCCAGCCGCTCCGTGGCACATGGGATCCTCCCAGACCGGGGCACGAACCCATATCCCCTGCATCGGCAGGCAGACTCCCAACCACTGCACCACCAGGGAGGCCCCCACCTATTTTTTAATGAGGTTGTTTCTTTGGTATTGAGTTGTATGGATTCTTTATATAATTTTGATGTTAACTCCTTATCAGACATGTCATTTGCAAATATCTTCCCCCATTCAGTAGGTTGCCTTTTTTGTTTGTTGATGGTTTTCTTCACTACACAAAAGCCTTGAAGTTTGATTAGGTACAATTTTTTTTTTTTTTTTTTTTTTGGTTTTTGTTGCCCTTGCCTGAGGACACTGACTAAAAAAAAAAAAAAATAGTGCTAAGACCTATGTCAAGAATTTACTGCTTAGGATTTTTCTAGGAGTTTTATTGGCTCTTGTCTTACATTTAGGCCTTTGACCCATTTTGAATTCATTTTTGTACATGGTGTGAGAAAATGCCCTAATTTCATTTTTTCACATGCAGCTGTTGAATTTTCCCAACTCCACTTATTGAAAAGATGATCATTTCCCCATTGTGTATTCTTACCCTTTTTGCCATAGATGAATTGAGCATGGTGTGTGAGGGTTGATTTCTGGGCTCTCTATTCTGTTTCACTGACCTCTGTGTTTGTTTTTGTGCCAGTACCTTTTGTATTGATAACTGTATCTTTGTAGTATAGTTTGAAATTAAGGAGCAGGATACCTCTAGCTTTTTTCCTTTTTTTTTCTCAAGATTGCTTTGGCTATTCAGAGTCTTTTGTGTTTCCATACCAATTTTGGGAATATTTGTTCTAGTTCTGTAAAAAATATAATTGGTATTTTGATAGGGATTACATTAAATCTGTATATTGCTTTGGGTAGTATGGACATTTTTACAATATTAATTCTTCCAACCCATGAACACAGGATATCTTTCCATTTCTTTTTATCATCTTCAAGATTCCTTCATAAATATATTATAGTTTTTAGAGAAAGGTCTTTCACCTCTTTGGTTAAATTTATTCCTAGGAATTTTACCCTTCTTGATGTGATTGTAAATTGGATTGTTTTCTAGCTTTCTCTTTCTGATACTTCATTTCTGGTGTACAGAAAAGCAACAAATCTCTATATATTAATCCTGTACCATTCAACTTTACTGAATTCAGTTATTAGTTCTAACAGTTTTTGGGTGGAGACTATAGAGTTTTCTGTATATAGTATCAGGTCATCTGGAAATAGTGACAGTTTTACTTCTTCCATTAAAATTTGGATGCTTTTTATTTCTTTTTTTTTTTTTTTTTTTTTTTTTTTTTTTGCTGTACACGGGCCTCTCACTGCTGTGGCCTCTCCCGTTGCGGAGCACAGGCTCCGGACACACAGGCCCCGCGGCCATGGCTCGCGGGCCCAGCCGCTCCGCGGCACGTGGGATCCTCCGGGATCGGGGCACGAACCCGTGTCCCCTGCATCGGCAGGCGGACTCTCAACCACTGCGCCACCAGGGAGGCCCTTTATTTCTTTTTTTTACCTGATTGCTGTGGGTAGGATCTCCAATACTATGATAAATAGAAATGGCAAAAGTTGGCATCCTTGTCTAGTTCTGGATCTTAGAGCAAAAAATTTCAGCTTTTCAACATTGAGTGTGATGTCAGCTATGGGTTTGTTATAAGCAGCACTGGTGCAGGAGGTGCTGGAGCAGGAGCCCAGTGTGAGCAGGGGGTCATGTTGGAGGGATCCTGGCAAGCCAGCCAGAGCACCCAGCAGTTTTTAATCTACTTCCTCCATGCTGGGATTAGAAACAAGAAAATCTTTATATGTGTTATTCAAGAGCAGAGTCTTGGTTTCTTACAGTACTCAGGTAAGCCCCACTGGTTTTCACAAGCTAAGGGGACTCATCTTCCTCATTTCAGAGACCCTAAAGCTGAAGTGCTGAACAAGTGGCTACACCTCCTTGCTCCCCAAGCAAGATCTCTGAGACTGTGATGGTCCCCTCCTCTTCTGGGTCACCCACTAGGGTTGGAAATCCTGATTAGATCACTTCTTCTCCCTCCTACCAGATTTCATGTGGTTCCTTCTTTAAATCCTCGGTTGTAGAAGACCTCAAGTCATTCTTAGCAAGAGTTGTTCTATATGTAGTTGAGTTTAGATGTGTTCAGGTGGAGAGGTGAGCTCAGGGTCCTTCTATTCTGTCATCTTTATCCTGCCTCCCTTTTATCATTTCCTTAAGACGGGTATAGTGGTGATATATTCTCTCAGCTTTTGATTATCGAGGAATGTCTTTATTTCTCCTTTATTTCTGAAAAATAACTATTCTGGATAAAGTATTCTTGGTTGGCATTTTTTTTCTTTCATCACTTTGAATATATCATCTCACTCTCGCCTGTCCTGTAAGGTTTCTGCTGAAAAATATGCTGATAACCTAATGAGGATTCCTTTGTAAGTTACAATCTTTCTCTTGCTACTTTGAGCATTCTCCATTTGTCTTCGATTTTTGACAGTTTTAATATAATGTGTATTGAAAAAAGATAATTTTTGATTGAAATAATGGGGTGATTTATTACCTTCATGAACATGGATGTCCAAATCTCTTCTTAGGTTTGGAAAGTTCTCAGCCATTATTTCTTTAAATAAGCTTTATTCCCCCTTCTGTTTATCTTCCTCTGGAATGTCAATGATTTGTATATTGGCTTTTTTTTTTTTTTTTGGTGGGGAGAGGATAGTGTCCTATAGACCACATAGGCTTTCTTACTCTTTTTCATTCTTTTCCCATTGTTCTTCTCTGACTGGGTTATTTCAAATCCTGTCTTCTAAATCATTGATTCTTTCCTCTGCCTGATCTATACTAATTTTTTAAAGAATATCTTCTGTTTGATGTTCTCTCCTGTATTTTTCATTTCATTCATTGAATTGTTTTTTTACATAATTAATTAATTAATTAACATCTTTATTGGAGTATAATTGCTTTACAATGGTGGGTTAGTTTCTGCTTTATAACGAAGTGAATCAGCTATACATATACCTATATACCCATATATCCTCGTTCTTGTGTCTCCCTCCCAACCTCCCTATCCCACCCATCTAAGTGGTCACAAAGCACAAAGCTGATCTCCCTGTTCTATGCAGCTGCTTTCCACTAGCTATCTTTTTTACATTTGGTAGTGTATATATGTCCATGATGCTAGAACACTTCATACCAGCTTATCCTTCCCATTCCTGTGTCCTTAAATCCATTCTCTACAACTGTGTCTTTATTCCTGTCCTGCCCCTGGGTTCTTCATAACCATTTTTTTCTTTTTTTAGATTCCATATATATGTGTTAGCATACAGTATTTGTTTTTCTCTTTCTGACTTACTTCACTCTGTATGACAGTCTCCAGGTCCATCCACCTCACTACAAATAACTGAATTTTGTTTCTACTTATGGCTAATATTCCATTCTATATATGTGCCACATCTTCTTTATCCATTCACCTGTTGATGGACACTTAGGTTGTTTCTATGTCCTGGCTATTGTAAATAGAGCTGCAATGAACACTGGAGTATATGTGTTTTTTTTGAATTATGGTTTTCTCAGGGTATAGTATCCAGTAGTGGGATTGCTGAGTTGTATGATAGTTCTATTTTTAGTTTTTTAAGGAACCTCCATACTGTTTTCCATAGTGGTTGTATGAATTTACATTCCCACCAACAGTGCAAGAGAGCTCCCTTTTCTCCACACACTCTCCAGCATTTACTGTTTGTAGATTTTTGATGATGGCCATTCTGACAGGTGTGAGGTGATACCTCATTGTAGTTTTGATTTGATTTATCTAATGATTAGTGATGTTGAGCATCCCTTCAAGTGTTTGTTGACAATCAGTATATCTTCTTTGGAGAAGTGTCTATTTAGGCCTTCTTCCATTTTTGGATTAGGTTGTTTGGTTTTTTGATATTCAGCTGCATGAGCTGCTTGTAAATTTTGGAGATTAATCCTTTGTCAGGTGTTTCATTTGGAAATATTTTCTCCCATTCTGAGGGCTGTTTTTCATATTGTTTATGGTTTCCTTTGCTGTACAGAAGCTTTTAAGTTTTATTAGGTCCCATTTGTTTATTTTTGTTTTTATTTTCATTTCTCTAAGACGAGGGTCAAAAAGTATCTTGCTGTGATTTATGTCATAGAGAGTTCTGCCTATGTTTTCCTCTATGAGTTTTATACTCTGTGGCCTTACATTTAGGTCTTTAATCCAGTTTGTGTTTATTTTTGTGTATGGTGTTATGGAGGGTTCTAATTTCATTCTTTTACATGTAGCTCTCCAGTTTTCCCAGCACCAATTAGTGAAGAGACTGTCTTTTATCCATTGTATATTCTTGCTTCATCTGTCACAGATTAGGTAACCATAGGTCCGTGAGTTTATCTCTGGGCATTCTATCCTGTTCCATTGATCTATATTGATGTTTTTGTGCCATTACCATACTGTCTTGATGACTGTAGCTTTGTAGTATAGTCTGAAGTTGAGGAGCCTGATTCCTCCTGCTCGCTTTTCTTTCTCAAGATTCCTTTGGTATTGGGGGTCTTTGGTGTTTCCATACAAATTGTGAAATTTTTTGTTCTAGTTCTGTGAAAAATGCCATTGGTAGTTTAATAGGGATTGCACTGAATCTGTAGATTGCTTTGAGTAGTATAATCATTTTCACAATATTGATTCTTCCAATCCAAGAATATGGTGTACTTGTCTATCTGTTTGTATTATCTTTAATTTCTTTCATCAGTGTCTTATAGTTTTCTGCATACAGGTCTTTTGTCTGCTTAAGTAGGTTTATTCCTAGATATTTTATTCTTTTTGTTGCAATGGTAAATGGGAGTGTTTCCTTAATTTCTCTTTCAGATTTTTCATGCTTAGTATATAGGAATGCAAGAGATTTCTGTGCATTAATTTTGTATCCTGTTACTTTACCATATTCATTGATTTGCTCTAGTAGTTTTCTGGTGTCATCTTTAGGATTCTCTGTATAGTATCATGTCATCTGCACAGTGACAGCTTTAATTCTTCTTTTCTGATTTGGATTGCTTTTATTTTTTTTTTCTTCTGACTGCTGTGCTTAAATCTTCCAAAACTATGTTGAATAATAGTGTTGAGAGTGGAAAACCTTGTCTTGTTCCTGATCTTAGAGGAAATGGTTTCTGTGTTCCACCATGGAGAAGGATGTTGGCTGTGGGTTTGTCATATATGACCTTTATTATGTTGAGGTAAGTTCCCTCTTTGCCTACTTTCTGGAAGACTATTTTTTATTATAAATAGGTGTTGAATTTTGTTGAAAGCTTTTTCTGCATCTATTGAGATGATCATATGGTTTTTATATGTCAATTTGTTAATATGGTGTGTCACATTGATTGATTTGAGTATATTGAAGAATCCTGCATTCCTGGGATTAACCTCACTTGATCATGGTGTATTTTCCTTTTAATGTGCTATTGGATTCTGTTTGCTAGTATTTTGTTGAGGATTTTTACATCTATATTCATCAGTGTTATTGGCCTGTAGTTTTCTTTCTTTGTGACATCTTTGCCTGGTTTTGGTATCAGGGTGATGGTGGACTCGTAGAATGAGTTTGGGAGTGTTCCTCCCTCTGGTCTATTTTAGAGGAGCTTAAGAAGGATGGGTGTTAGCTCTTCTCTAAATGTTTGGTAGAATTCGCCTGTGAAGCCATCTGGTCCTGGACTTTTGTTTGTTGCATGATTTTTAATCACAGTTTCAATTACAGTGCTTGTGATTGGTCCGTTTATATTTTCTATTTCTTCCTGGTTCAGTCTCAGAAGGTTGTGCTTTTCTAAGAATTTGTCCATTTCCTCAAGGTTGTCCATTTTATTGGCATATAGTTGCTTGTAGTAATCGCTCATGATTCATTGTATTTCTGAAGTGTTAGTTGTTACTTCTCCTTTTTCATTTCTAATTCTATTGATTTGAGGCCTCTCCCTTTTTTCTTAATGAGTCAGGCTAATGGTTTATCAATTTTGTTTATCTTCTCAAAGAATCAGCTTTTAGTTTTATTGATCTTTGCTATTGTTCCCTTCATTTCTTTTTCATTTATTTCTGACCAGGTTTTTATGATTTCTATCCTTCTGATAACTTTGGGCGTTTTTTGTTCTTCTTTATCTAATTGCTTTAGGTGTAAGGTTAGTTTGTTTATTTGAGATGTTTCTTGTTTCTTTAGGTAGGATTGTACTGCTATAAACATCCCTCTTAGAACTGCTTTTACTGCATCCTACAGATTTTGGTTCATCGTGTTTTCATTGTCATTTGTTTTCAGGTATTTTTTTATTTCCTCTTTCATTTCTTTAGTGATCTCTTGGTTATTTAGTAGTGTATTGTTTAGCTTCCTTGTATTTGTATTTTATACAGATTTTTTTCCTGTAATTGATATCTAGTCTCATAGTGTTCTGATCGGAAAAGATACTTGATACAATTTCAATTTTCTTAAATTTACCAAGGCTTGATTTGTGCCCCAAGATATGATCTATCCTGGGGTATGTTCCATAAGCACTTAGTAAGAAAGTGTATTTTGGTTTTGGGTGGAATGTCTTATAAATATCAATTAAATCCATCTTGTTTAATGTAGCATTTAAAGCTTGTATTTCCTTATTCATTTTCATTTTAGATGATCTGTCCATTGTTTAAACTGGGGTATTACATTCCCCTACTATGATAGTGTTACTGTCAAATTCCCTTTTTATACCTGTTAGCGTTTGCCTTATGTATTGAGGTTCTCCTATGTTGGGTGCATAAATATTTACAATTGTTATATCTTCTTCTTGGAGTGATCCCTTGTTCCTTAAGTAGTGTCTTTCTTTGTCTCTTACAATAGTCTTTATTTTAAAGTCTATTTTATCTTATATGAGAATTTCTATGCCAGCTTTCTTTTTATTTCCATTTGCATTGAATATCATTTTATATCCCCTCACTTTCACTCTGTATGTGTCCCTACGTCTGAAGTGGGTCTCTTGTAGACAGCATATATATGGGTGTTGTTTTTGTATCCATTCAGCCAGTCTATGTCTTTTGGTTGGAGCATTTAATCCATTTACATTTAAGGTCATTATCAATATGTTTGTTCCTATTACCATTTTCTTAATTGTTTTGGGTTTGTTATTGTAGGTCTTTCCTTCTCTTGTGTTTTCTGCCTAGAGAAGTTCCTTTAACATTTGTTGTAAAGCTGGTTTGGTCATGATGAATTCTCTTAGATTTTGGTAAGAGAAATTAAAGGTTTTAATTTCTCCATTGAATCTGAATGAGATCCTTGCTGGGTAGAGTAATCTTTGTTGTAAGTTTTTCCCTTCCATCACTTAAATATGTCCTGCCACTCCCTCCTGGCTTGCAGATTTTCTGCTGAAAGATCAGCTGGAAACCTTATGGGGATTCCTTTGTATGTTATTTGTTGTTTTACCCTTGCTGTTTTTAATATTTTTTCTTTGTATTTAATTTTTGATTGTTTGATTTATATGTGTCTTGGCATGTTTCTCCTTGGATTTATACTGTATGGGATCCTCTTCATTTCCTGGACTTGATTATTTCCTTTCCCATATTTGGGAAATTTTCCATTATAATCTCTTCAAATATTTTATCAGTCCCTTTCTTTTTCTCTTCTTCTTCTGGGGCCCCTATAATTCGAATGTTGGTGTGTTTAATGTTGGCCCAGAGGTCTCTGACAGTGTCCTCAATTATTTTCATTCTTTTTTCTTTATTCTGCTCTGAGGTAGTTATTTCCACTATTTTAACTTCCAGGTCATTTATCCGTTCTTTTGCCTCCATTATTCTGCTATTGATTCCTTCTGGGGAATTTTTAAATTCATTTATTGTGTTGTTCATCACTGTTTGTTTGCTCTTTAGTTCTTCTATGTTCTTGTTAAACCTTTCTTTTGTTTCCTCCCTTCTATTTCCAAGATTTTGGATCATCTTTACTATCATTACTCTGAATTCTTTTTCAGGTAGACTGCCTATTTCCTCTTCATTTTTCTGGTCTGTTGGGTTTTTACCTTGCTCCTTCATCTGCTGTGTGTTTCTATGTCTTCTCATTTTTCTTAACTTCCTGTATTTGGGGTCTTCATTTTGCAGGTTGCACATTCATAGTTCCCATTGTTTTTGGTGTCTGTCCCCAGTGGTTAAGGTTGGTTCAGTGTGTTGTGTAGGCTTCCTGGTGGAGGGGACTGGTGTCTGTGTTCTGGTGGATGCGGCTGAATCTTGTCTTTCTGGTGGCAGGACCACTTCTGGAATGGTGTTCTGGGTTGTCTGTAACCTTATTATGATTTTAGACAGCCTCTCTGCTAATGCGTGGAGTGGTGTTCCTGTCTTGGTAGTTGTATGGCATAGGTTTTCCAGCACTGTAGCTTTCTGGTCATTGAGTTGAGCTGGGTCTTATCTTTGAGATAGAGATATCTGGGAGAACTTTTGCCATTTGATATATGTGGGGCCAGGAGGTCTCTGGTGGACCAATGTCCTGAACTCGGCTGTCCCACCTCAGAGGCACAGGTCTGACACCTGGCTGGAGCACTAGCACCCTGTCAGCCCCATGGCTCAGAAGAAAAGGAAGGAAGGAAGGAAGGAAGAAAGAAAGCAAGAAAGAAAGAAAGGAAAATAAATAAACTTATTAAAATAAAAAATAAAAAAGTAATTATTAAAAATAAAAAAATTAAAAATAACTTTAAAAAAAAGACAAAAAAGAGAAAGAAAGTAAGAAGAGAGCACCCAAACCAAAAAACAAATCCAACAATGATAACAAGCTCTAAAAACTATACTAAAAATAAATAAATAAATAAAGCACAGACAGACCCTTAGGACAAATGGTAAAAGCAAAGCTTTACTGTCAAAATCACACCCAGAAACATACACATACACACACAAAAAGAGATAAAGGAAAATAATATACATATCATTGCTTGCAAAGTCTACCACCTCAATTTTGGGATGATTCATTGTCTATTCAGGTATGCCACAGATGCAGGGTAAATCAAGTTGATTGTGGAGGTTTAATATGCTGGTCCTGAGCATATTGGGAGAGACTTCCCTTTGTCTTCATTGTTCGCACAGCTCCCAGGGTTAAGCTTTGGATTTGGCCCCGTCTCTGCGTGTAGGTCACCTGAGGGCGTCTGTTCTTCACTCAGACAGGACGGTGTTAAAGGAGCAGCTGATTCGGTGGCTCTGGCTCACTCAGGCCAGAGGGAGGGAGGGGTATGGATGCGGGGCAAGACTGCAGCGGCAGAGGCCAGCATGACATTGCAACAGCCTGAGGCGCACCCTGCATTCTCCTGGGAAAGTTGTCCCTGTATCACGGGACGCTGGCAGCGCCAGGCTGCACAGGCTTCCGGGAGGGGAGGTGTGGATAGTGATCTGTGCTCGCACACAGGCTTCTTGGTGGCGGCAGCAGCAGCCTTAGCGTCCCATGCCCATCTCTGGGGTCTGTGCTGATAGCTGCAGCTCATGCCCATCTCTGGAGCTCATTTAGGCAGTGCTCTGAATCCCCTCTCCACGCAAACCCTGAAACAATGGTCTCTTGCCTCTTCGGCAGTTCCAGACCTTTACCCAGACTCCCTCGGTGCTAGCTGTGGTGCACTAACCCCTTCAGGCTGTGTTCACGCAGCCAACCCCAGTCCTCTCCCTGGGATCTGACCAAAGCCCCAGCCTCAGCTCCCAGCCCCCACCCGCCCTGGCAGGCGAGCAGACAAACCTCTCAGGCTGGTGAGTTCTGGTCGGCACTGATCTTCTGTGCTGGAATCTCTCTGCTTTGCCCTCCACACCCCTGTTGTTGCACTCCCCTCCATGGCTCTGAAACTTCTCCCCGCCACGCCCTCTCTCTGCCAGTGAAGGGAATTCCTAGTGTGTGGAAACCTGTCCTCCTTCACAGCTCCCTCCCAGAGGTGCAGGTCCCATCCCTATTATTTTGTCTCTGTCTATTCTTTTTTCTTTTCCCCTACCCAGTTACGTGGGGAATTTCTTGCCTTTTGGGAAGTCTGAGGTCTTCTGCCAGTGTTCAGTAGATGTTCTGTAGGAGTTGTTCCACATGTAGATGTATTTTTGATGTATTTGTGGGGTGGAAGGTGATCTCCACATCTTAACTCCTCCGCCATCTTGAAAGTCTCCCACTCACTCACTGAATTCTTCAGCTCCAGAATTTTAGTTTGGTTCTCTGAGAACCTGGGCTTCCATAAAGATTCTCTTTCCTGGATGACTTCCCATGTCCGTGTTCTCCAGGTACACCCAGACTATGACTGAGAGAGGCTAGAGTGAGTTCATAAGCTACTACAGGATCCACTGCTGGTATTGGGGTCTGTCTGCCTATTTCTGATGCACATATGGGTGTGACTACTCCTGGGTCCTTTTGTGTTTCATGCTAGATTCCACAACTACTACAGAGGCATTTAGTTTATGGATGCATGCCAAATCTTTGTTATTGAGGGTGGGAACAAACAAGAAATGTCTTATGCTGCTATGATGCTGTCACAGTTTTTAAAATTTTATATGTAAATGTATATTAACCATAAAATTTCTTAGTTTTCAAATAGAATTTTTAATTAAATTCAATTTGTATATTTTTTACTCTATGAATTTTATTTCAAAATATTGACTTAAGTTCTAATGGTATTATTCTGTTTCTCAAAAATAAACATATGGTAAGGTAAAAAGAGTACAGTTTTTAGAGTCATAGAGATGATGGTTCAAATCTTGATTCATTTCATTACTATTTGCCGTAGTTTCAGCATAAAGCTAATTATTATGTTTGAGAACATACACAATTTAGATTTAGAATTATTAAATATCTGGTTCAAGTATGTTAATCAGAAGAGGAAATTAAGAAAACCAGCAACCACTTATTGCTTACTACATAAATATTCAATCCCTTTAACAATTAAATCCAACAAATATTTAGGCTAATTATCAATGGGTGATCCTGAAAAATCAATATCAGATTCACCTGGAAATTTTGAAATATAAATTCTCTAACTCCACCATACTTACCATATTAAAAACTGTGGAATTGGGACCCAGAGATGGTGTTTAAACAAACTATCCAAACAATAATGAACACACTCAAGTTTAAGGACTAATGAATCAGGGTATTAAGTGACTATGTGAGCTAACAAAAGGAAGTCAAGCATTACCTTACTCTGAGGATTCGATTAGTCAGTTGCTCTATTTGCCTTCAATCACCATTTACTTCAAGTCAAAATCTTCATTGATCTTTTACTCATAGATGTTCTTTATTCTAAAGAGAGCAAGGAGATTGGACTAATTTTATGACATATTATTAAATGATTTGTAGACATCTTAGTACACTCAAAATAGACTCAGGCAGACAGATATTTAATGGCAGGCTAACTGGAATTTTAGGCTAACTGGAATTCTGGGCATCTTAGACACATCTTTCATTCTTTCGGTTTAGTATTCCATCACCCTCATTAATGCATTAACCCAAAAGATGTTACTTGTTTACAAATTATATTTTACACAAACATGTTTAAAAATTCAGGTTATTTACATCAAGGTGACATAAACAATGTAGGCTTATTGAGCAAAGCATTCTGTCTTTTGGGCAAGCTAGCACAGTGGTACAATAAGCATGTTTAGAAATTTAAGGGTATAATATGGTTAACAAGCCACCTAACATTTTACAGCAAATACCTGAAAGGAGGCATCCTCTACATGATTTATGAATTTCACATTTTTATTGTATCTTTGCAAAATTGGCAGATTACTGATCCTAATATATCTGTCTCCTTGTCTGCCAAATGGAAATATTAATGGCCAGGCTTTTTTACAGGGTTGATGTAGGGATTAAATCAAATAAGAGACACAAAGTGCTGGACTCATGGTACATTAGAAATGATTGATGACTAATATCAGGCCCAACTCTGCCAACAAAATTTAAGCTGATTTTTGAAGTTAGTTAAAATCTTGTGCCTTTTGATTTTAAAAATGAGTTGTTTGGGGACTTCCTTGGTGGCACAGTGGTTAAGAATCCACCTGCCAATGTAGGAGACACAGGTTCGATCCCTGGTCCAGGAAAATCCTACATGCCATGGAGCAACTAAGCCCATGCACCACAACTACTGAGCCTGCACTCTAGAGCCAGCAAGCCACAACTACTGAGCCCACACACCACAACTACTGAACCCCAGGTGCTCTAGAGCCTGCATGCTGCAACAACTGAAGCCCATGCACCTAGAGCCCATGCTCTGCAACAAGAGAAGCCACTGCAATGAGAAGCCTGCACACTGCAAGAAGAGTAGGTCCCTCTCGCCGCAACTAGAGAAAGCCCATGCACAGCAGCGAGGACCCAACGCAGCCAAAAAAATAAAAATAAAATAATGAGTGATTTGGATTTTATAATACTTATTGTCACTTTTATATAACTTTCTTCATGATAATCCAGTTAAATTGGTAAAATCATTCTTCTTATATTGCCTTATATATCCTAGTAACATGTTTATAGGTACTATGTTAAAAAATATTTGTAATTAATACACTCAGATTTCAAAGGATAATTAGTGACATCTTAGTGAATGAAGGTGGTGTAATGGACAATAATTCCCAAAATACAGACCATAAAACTTTGGAAATGTGCAAATCCTTGACCATTCAAAAGTGATAGATTGTAAAGTTCACCAAGACATTAAAAATAAGAAAAATTTTTGACATTTTCTATTTAAAGGATAAAGACATCCGTTTCTTCTTTTCCTGTTTTTATGACATGAGTCATGATTAGGAACTCTTCAGAACATTTGCCATTGAATAGTACACTTAAGAATTTATGAGGTTTCAGTTCAGAATGCACCAGTCAGGCCATTATTTTGGAGTTCAAAACATTTAAGATTTTATAAAATCTTCACTGTGACGTTGACATCTGAGAGTTATGTTTATTTTACTTTTGGAATGGGGATGAGAAACAAAGAGGGCATTGGGTTAAGGATGGGCAGATTGGAAGAAAATAAGTTGAATGTGTCATATTTACCACATTTTTATTTAATATTTTTTTCATTCCAGAACAATCATAGTAGAGACATCTTATTAAATTATTCATGCTGCTGTTCCAAGAATATTTTTTTAATTCATGTTCTGTTCTATTTGTTTATTTTGACATAGCAAAGCAGTATCATTCCCCCAAGTTGACAATTGCACTTTAATGAAGTGTAGTCCTCATTATATTTCAAGAGATAGAATATTGCCTTTACCCTGGGAGCTCAACACTTCATCATGTTAAATTCTGTTTCTCAGATAGATTTCACAAGCAAATCTTACATGTTATCACAGGATGCTAGTATTCAAGACACAGGGCATGTTATTGCTTAAAGTGTCTATTACTAAATCTTCACTTGCTTTAGCATATCATTTTAAAACATTTTTATATACTAAAATTATACTCTGCAAGAGAGTTTATGAGAGAACTAAGGGATTGTAAGGGACTTTAAAGGGATATATATTCAATTCTTCTGCCTTCAGGCAGCAAAGTACCTCATTTGTCTTCCTCCTTTTAGAAATACTTTTATTGTATATTTAAATTTTCCTCCAATATGTTCTTAAAATATTCACTGTGTCTTGGAACATCTGGCTGTGTTTTCTAATCTGCATATGAATATGTTCAAAGTTATATTATCTAGGATCAAAAAATCCCAAACTTGCTATTTTTGATAAATTTTTGATAAAATTTTGATGAAATTTTTTAAATAATTAATTTTAAATATGTCTGGAAAATAGTCACATCATTCTGGATTGCCAGAGGTGTTAAGTATTTTCTATGAAATAGGTACAGTAAATATGTTAATGATATCTACAATAAAACATTATAATGTTGCCTTATTCATCTCCTTTTTATATATTAAAAGCAACAATTACAAAAATCTTCTGCAGTTGTCTAAGAGCATTGTAGCAGAACATAAATTGATCATATAATCTATCATTCAAATCAGGACTCTTTTGAGAAAGGCAACAATATAAAAGTGTCCTGGATTGGATGATAATAGTTAGGCTTAAACAGGATAACAGGTATAAACGGGAACAGGTATAAACTAGAACTATGCTATAGTTACCATAAAGACATAGCTAGCACTTTACTGCAAACTTTGTGGATCTATTAGTTAGGAATTCCACTTCCCAGACCTCATTCTGGGTCTCTTGAAATCATCTGACTGCTTTTCAGTAATGGAATGTGAATGTAAGTAATTAGTGTCACATTTGCTAGAATAGGTAAGAAGAAGATGAGCTTTTCTGTCTCTCTCTTCCTCTTTCTGTCAGCTGTAAGCATAGGAGCAAAGGCCCTAGAGAATGGCAGAGCATATGATAGAAGGGGCCAATGAACCTTAATTCCCAGGTGGAAGGCTATTGGTATATGTCAGTTTAGGTGAACAACAAACCAACCTTAATTGTGATAATCCATAGAGCTTGTGAGTTGACTTGTGATAATGGCATGTAATATCTTAAACTGACCCAATCATAGAATGGAAACAGGTGCCTTACTTTAAATGGCTAGAATGGACATCAGCTTATATGGGTTCTGATCCAAACTTTGAATAATAAGTAGGACTAGGACAAAACACTTTAACATCCTAAAGTCACAGTGGTTTTGTAGTTGTTGTTAAATGTGGCAATTGTCCTTTATTAAGGCTTCCTAAATACAGATTCTTGAACCTCATCCTATTTTTACATATATTCATAGATAATTTTTTTTTCTTTTTTACACAATACTGGTTAGGTGTTTGCATCAATGTTAGCCTCATAAAAACAAAGGCAGAAAAACCTTCTTCTCCTATTATCTGGAAAAGCTTGTGTATGATTACAATTAATTTTTTCACTTAATATTTGCTAAAACTTACAGTAGAAGCAATCTGGTTCTGGACTTTTGATACCATAAAGAAAAGGTGAGCTCACAGTGTTGAATTTATGTTTTACATAGAAGATTTTAATTTGCATGTAGAACAGAGTAAAGAACAAAAAAGTGTCTCTTGATGATCTAACCTTATCATTCATATGACTATTTGGATACATTAACAAAAACAACTTGTATAAGTAAATATTTACATCCATAAGATATTGATCCAGTCTAACTTTACAGCATGCATGATAAATTAGTACTTCTTTGCATCATAGAAATAAAGTGAGCTAAAACAAATATCTTTTGAATATTCAAGAGGATGGCCTTTATTCCCTCTATCAGTGAACACAGGCATACCTTTTCTTTGTAGGAAATAAATACCCCTTTGTTGATGGCTTCAGTGGTAGGGTAAGAAATCAATTGAAGCAGGGCTGCATTACTCTCCACATTTTCTAAGCTGCTCAGCAGCATGGGAATACTTTGGGTTATGTTAGATTTCAACTGGTCATAGCAATGAATCCTATTATTCATCTCCTGAACAATTCAGTTCCACCCTTGAGGGCACTCCAAAGCTAAACTGTACTTTAGGTTAAATTTTCCAGGTTTTAAAATATATCTGTGCATATTCAGGTTCATTCATATAACTACCACTGCTGCTGACAGAAGAAACCCTTGAGATGACAAACAGAGGCAAACTTTAAAAATAAAATAAAAAGAAGTGTTTTACCCCTTTGATGATATCAACACTTTTAGAAATAAAAGATTCTTTCTTTAAACTTCTTCATGATTCTTTAAGACTGTCTTGTTTCAATAGAACCCTTATCTTCAACATATTCCTTTTTCCCTTTTACTGACAAGGTTCCATGTTACTCTACCCTCATCCACCAGGTCTTTTTCTTCCCTAGAGGCTATGCCTGCCCCAGGCTCTGGTTACAGGCACTTTCTAGTTTCCTCTTTCACAAATCCTCATTCACCTGAGCTCTGATCCATAAGGTTTCACATCTGTTCTTACTATTTCCCCACTGAGAGTGAGCCCTAGTTGATGTTTCCATGTTCCTTCATCACTGGCACCCCTCAGTCCTCTCCTTTTGTTTGTGAAATCTCTGCTTGATTATAGGGTCTGGTGTGGACTCCAGAGTCTACTCTGCAGGTCTTGGATGTTTATTTCCCCATTTCTACATCACTTTTTATGTGTGTGTTCCATATTATTTGTATTACCTTCCTTGTTTTCCTGTATGGTTTTTGGAGTCTGCGTAGAGACGTTCATATTTCAACAATTAATATTATCTTATGGGAACTTCTGTGGGTGGGCAGTAGAGGGACTTCAAGTAATATAAACTATGGCCAGTTTATAGTGTGGAAAGAATCATACTGTTAGAGGGTTGCAATCTTGGCTTAGCTTGATCACTGTTCATGTGGCATCCCCAAGGGTTTTATGTATATAAGCAAGTGAGAAATAAGAGAAAATATTAACCTGAATAGTCCTTTTATCCTACTACAAGATTTTTTTATAATGTTCCATGAGAACGTGTGAATTGAATTCAAGGCTCAAACAAAACCCTTTCTTCCTCATTTTCTTCCAGTCTTACAACAGGTTTGTCATTTGAAGGAAGTGTGTCACAACACATACAAATGGAAAAGGAAAAATTAATACAATGCAGTGATTATCCAGAAGACATAAGGCATGGAAGATAGAATTAGGAGAGAGAGAACTATGTGTATCAACAATATTTGATGCATGTGGCACACTCAGTGCCCTAAAATTTGAGTAACAGTGTTAATTACTCCTCTAATCTGAGTAGGAGAACATAGAAGTGGATGAGACATTGGGTCAAGAATATTCTTTGGTTAGTATATGTAGTGTCCAGCATAGAATTTGTCACACTGCAATTTCTCAATACTACTATGATAAACAAATGATCAAAGAAATGAATAAATAAGAAATAAACATTACTAACTTTGGACTTCAATTTACACATTTTATCAAACATGTATTGAATATTTTGAACAGTAATTATCATCCAGGGTTACTATAACCTACTAAGGAAAAAGTTGAAATATGTGGAGTTGTTTTGGGTTGTCAAGTGACTGGGCTCAGGAGACATTTATTGTGTAGTGATTGAGGACAATACATACCTTGCAATACATAGAACAGTCTTGTACAATAAAAAACTTTCCCATCTAAAATGCCAAAAGGGCCCTGACTAAAGGCTACTGACATATAAGGTCAGGTCTGGTAGAGGCATAGTATTCCTAAGACAATAAAATGTGTTCCACTCTCAGAGACCAATAATTTGGAGTTAAAATGTAATATGTAATATAGTCCTGACTATAACACTGGGACAACACAAATAACAAGTGGATTAATTGTAGAAAGTAGAAAAGCTGTAGAAAAGCAAAGAGCACTGTTACCACTGCTCCCCAGGAACTAAACTTCCTACAAATCTCATCCTTGCCAGAGATGGTGCTGCAAGATTCCTGCTTGTTTATGTCACTAGATACCCTTTTCAAATCTGGCCCATGCATTGGATTGTCATGACCCAGGTCATAGGCCAATATTCTGGCTGTAATGATCAAAACCAACAAAATACAATTATCCCTTCTATGGGAGACACAATGAAGGTCTTCCAAATATATCCTTAGAAACTAATTCCTCAAACCAATGAATATATTACCCAACATAGCAAAAGAGACTTTGCAGACATGATTAAGGTTAAAGTCCTTGGGGTGGGAGATTATCCTGAATTTACTAGATGGACACAATCTAAATACCTGAATTTTTAAAAGCAGAACTATTTCCAGGCTCTGATCAGAGAGAGAGAGGTGACATGAGAAGGATGTGACCTGCCATTTCTGACTTTTAAGCTGAGAGAGAGAAGATCACTGCCTATAGAATAGAGGGAGTCTAACAACTAGAAACTTCTCTCAGATATCAGCCAGCAAGAAAATCTGTCTTGGTGCTCTATCTACAAAGAACTGAATTGTACTAACAAGCCAAATGAGCAGAAAAGGGATTTTCCCCTAAAAAATCTATAAATGAAGGCAGTCTGTTAACATCTTTAGTCTGCTGAGACCTGTTCCAATTCTGACCTAAAAAACTGTAAAAAAAAAAAAAGTGTGCTTTTGTAAGGAAATAAGCTTGATGATTTGTTATAGCATCAATAAAAAAATAACACAACCACATAAGAAAAAAAGTGCTCACCTGTGTAACAGCCCAAGTTCTCTGGAGGTATGAATATTCAGGTATTAGGAAGAAAAACTTTGGGTGGTATCCATTCCTCCTTTAGATTGACACATAATCTCATTTTATAAATTTTTAATGAAAATGGGTTTAATTGTCAAGTTCACCACCATACCATGTCTAAAAAGAGAAGAAGGAGGGAGAAGAAAACAGAGGAGGTCATTTAAATGTGGAAACACATACAACACAAAATGGAAGAAAATATAAATGCTACACTTTTCATTTCCACAACTGGTCATGGAGACAAGGCTGTATTTTTGTTTTGCTTTTTTTTTTTTTCAATTTTTTTCAGATTTATTTAGGTATAATTGAAAATATAATTAGATATTACACAATGATCATGACTGGGATTTATCTCAATAATGCAAAGTTGGTTTGGTATTTATAAACTAATCAATGTAATTTATTATATCAACAAACTAAAAAAAAAATATGACAATCTCATATAAAAAATGTATTTGACTTTGACAAAATTCAATACCCATAAAGATAAAAACATTTTTATCTAACTAAAACTAGAAATACATTTCATCAACCTGATAAAAAAGATCTATGAGAAACTTATAGCTAATATTTTACTTAATGGTGAGAGACTGAAGACTTTTTTCCTCTAAAATTAGTAACACAGAAATGATATCTATTTATCATTGTACATGATGCCTTTAAGATCACACACAATAAGTTGACATGTACAAAAAGAAAATTGGAGGAAAAAAATAGAACTGTCTTTATTTACAGACTACATGAATAGGTGCATAGAAAATCTTACATAATCTACAAAATAAAACTACTAGAACCAACAAATAAATCTTGTAATGTCACAAGATATAAGGTCAACATGAAAATCAATTATACATATATCAATTATATATATATATATGCAATAAAAAATTGGAAAATAAAATAAAGCACCACTTATAATACCATCTAAAAACATAAAATAATTTGAAATAGTCATATCAAAAATTGTGTAAGACTCTAAATTAAAAATAAATTTCTGAGAGAAATTAAGACCTTAAAAAAGAAGAGATATGTCTCCAATCTTTAAGTGTTGATTTTAGATCTTTTGATGTTTATATCTTTTTTTTTTTTTTTTTTTAGCTGTACCACAAGGCTTGCAGGATCTTCATTTCCCAGCCAGAGAGATTGAACCCAGCCTCAGCAGCGAAAGCACTGAGTCCTAGCCACTGGATTGCCTTGATAAACTTGATGTTATGACTGCATTTTGGTCTACTGTAATTGTGAGAAACTATAGACTGCAGTACGCATCCTATTTCAGAGACACATACTAAAATTTAAGAAAAAATGCACCTTACAATCAATTTAATATGGCAATAGCTAATATTTATTGAGCATTTATGAAATGTCAAGAATTATCAGTTTCAGATATATTGTGTTTTCTCATTTAATCTTCTCAAGATACCTGTCTTCCCTATCTAACACATAATGTAATTGAGACCTGTGATCATATAATTGGAAATGGACAACTTTGAATATAAGCAATCTGTCTCCAGAGCTAGAACTGTAAGCCATGTTATATTCCCTCAACCTAACAATCTAGATTTTCAGGAAGAAAAAATTCTTGTTTCCATTAAAATATTTCTAAGTGCATGGTCCCAATTTCAAAGCCAGATGTAAATTACTCAGTGCATCATGGCATCCTCAAGTCTGAAGAAACACTGAGCTTATGAGTTATTTGCATTCCTTAAAACTTCTATTCTTCCAATTACATATAATTATCCAAATCATAAAGTGGTTGTTAGGAGCCTACACACATTCATACTTAGACTTGGATTATGTATCATATTGATTGTAGAGTATAGTAATTCCTATTGAATTTATTTGTATATAAATGAAAAATAAATGTTAATAATAATAAACAGAAAACACTCACAAGCAGAAATGAATCTTAAAAGCATATTTTTCTTATTCAGAGGGCTTTGGCTATTTAAAATTTCAGCTGAGCAAATACATGTTGTATATTTAGTGCCTATTAAAACCAAGTATTAGCATCATCCACCAAATACTGTGAGAAAATTCCTACCTCTTACAGCTATATCTACTGATAGAACTGGAGACAATATATTTTGAGGAAGGTTTTCAGCACAGATTGCAGCAGCAGGAGTGTTTTGCTCATTGTCATTTTGTGTAACAGGATATAGTGATCATATCATAAATTATAAGAAATGGAAAGTTATTTGCATTTTAACATTAAAATTTAATCCAAAGGAAACAAGCTGTTCTTTAATACATAGTAGAGGACAATCTATTTCTCATCAAAAGATATTTATCAAAATGAATCTCAATTAGTCTCATAAAATTGACAGTTTAAAAACTTGTAATTGAGATAATTCTTTTCTGATGTTATCTTAAAAAGTTAAGTGATTTGGAATTTGTCTAAGTGATTTGGAATTTGTCTAGCATGAACTCCAAGAGAAAGGGTGTATTTCAGTTCTGCTACACAGGAATGATTTTCGAATATTACAAAATACATTCAGGTTAATATCTTAGTTAGATAAACTTTGAGATATGTGGAAGATGATAAAATAATATGAAAGAAATATATTCTCTAGTGAGAAGGCTGCATAAATTGTAGTTACTCCAAGTAATATGTCATTAATGCCTACTTATGCTAGCAAAAGCCAAAGTATTCGGCAGCAGAAAGTATCGAGTCCAAAATGTTATGAATTTAAACCTGGCTTAGTATTTCTGTCATTATTAGTGACAGCCTACTTACCAGCTGATTGATTTTCGACTGAACTCAATTTCTTTCACACCCGGAGGCTGTAGGTCTTTACTAATCTGCATTGCTGATTATCAGCCCTTTCAGTTTCAATACGGTATTATTAATGCTTAACATTTATTACTCTTTAAAAGAGCTTTCTCCTAGATCTGCAACAAATTCCCTATTAAACAGTTATTGTGCAAATGCCACTAAGTGAGTAGGGATGGGAGAGAGAGAATGAGCAAGAAGTTGTGAGAGACAGGGAAATCGAAGAGAAAGAGAAGAAGGAGGGGAAGAAGGATCAGAAGGAAAGGATATAAGAAAGGCAATATTACTTGGGATAACGTCCATTAATTTATTACGATAGAAAGATGAAAATTATACCATTTCTTATAGAAGAGGGTGCTGAATTCATCAGTGGATGTTTCCTCAATAAAAATAACTTTTATTAATTTAACACTTAATATGTGCCAAATACTCAACTATTATGAAGAAATTAAGGAAATTAAAATTTGAAATAAGTCCAAATTAAGTAAGTTTGCACTTTATCCTACAGGTAATGGAAAGTCATTGAAAATATCAGAGCAGTCAGATGACCTCAGATTTGTCTCTTTTTTTTTTTTTTTTTTTTGTATTTGGCTGCACCACAAGGCTTGTGGGATCTTATTTCCTCAACCAAGGATTGAACTCGAGGCCACGGCAATGAAAGAGACAAATCCTAACCTTTGGACCACCAGGGAACTCCCAGATTTGTCATTTTAAGATCACTTTGCAATATCGATATTAGATGATTGGAAATCAATTGTGACCTGAAGAGACCAGGAAGATTGCTGTCACTAACAATGAAGACAGAGCTAAGAGTAGTTTAGGTATGCATTTCAAAAGAATGAGGATAGTGTAACTGGAATGGGGTTAAAGAATAGAAAATTTTAAGAAATATTGTCAGTTGGTCATCAAGGGAAATGTAGACCATTATAAGGACTCTAGTCTTGATTGTGACAATGTGATTGATGATTTTGTCAAGAGGAATGTTATGATCAGACATACATTTAAAAAGGATTACTTTTGATGATATGTGGATAAAATATAGTAGGGTTTTGGTTTGCAAACTGGTCCCATATAGAGGATAGGGAAAGACTGAAGAAAGAGGCAGATCACTCCACAGTGGTAGATGGCAGGTTTAGTAAGCAAGGGAACTTATGAGGCTTTTCATGGACAGCCACAAGATGAACAGATTTCTGCACCCACCTACCAAGTCTTAAAAGTTTATATAGGTGCCTTAACTGGGTTCAGTCATATATACTATCCAGAGAGTCTCAACATCACATTTCTATCTCAAGGCTCTATCCTTGGAGCAGCTTCTTGGAATGAGGAAGGCAGGCAGAATATACATTCCAAAGTTAAGGGAGGGAGTGGAGAGGCTCGTTGCTTGGGTCCTGCTCTTGGATCAATGTGCTCTCACATTTTCTCGATGATCTTCCCCAACAAAGTGTTGGAAACAGAAACCTGTTGTCCTTAAACTGGAAGAGGAACTCCTGCCTTGTGCATTATTCTTGTCTTTTTCTCATTGAAGAATCCATGGAGCAAAGACAATGTCCCCAGCTCCCACAGCAGAGCACAAGTCTCCCCTTCCCATTCTCTGAACATCTGGAACCCTGGAAATCTTGATTTGTCATGACAATTTTCCCTGTTTGCCTTTCCAAGGGTGGAACACACCACTGCTATAGACAAGGCTGGCTTCATGGGTGTACAACCTATGTGGTTGTATAAGGTCCCATACCTGGAAGGGTCCCTCATTTGGATTAACTTATTGCTGTCACCATTTTGAAATTCTTAATAATTTTACCTCTATACTTGTGCTTTGTAAGTGAAGTCCAATGGTATAATGGAGCTTGTATATAAGCAGAGGAGATACATGCAAACTGCATGTAAGTCATTCCTTGTAATGTATTCATCTGTAGAGTCCATGATGCTTCAGGAACACAGAATTCTAGTAGGCCCATGATGTTTGCGAATTCAACAAGTTGCAAAGTGAGAATAAAGAGTATCTTACATTTATGACTGAGGAAGTGAGGTGGATGTTGACAGCCACAGAGATCATGTTCTCAGTTTGAATCAGAACTTTGCTTGTGGAAAGAAGGAAGTGGTATTCTAAGAAATGGAACAACCAAGGACCTTTATCATTTCCTTTCTTACTCCTGTTACTTTCTGTATTAGCCAACAACTTACATGGAAAAATGGTAACATAGAGGGGAATAGAAAGAAAGGACAGCCTATAGTTCGTTTTTCCTTTCAGTCCTCTCTTACTTAACAGTAGCTGAAGGTAGAAAGTGTTGGTAGAATGTGCACATGTCAGGAAGTGAGATAAAAACAGTTGAGTTGGTACATGCAACATTTTCACTGTTTTGGGAAGAACAAAATGCATATGTATATACAAGCTAAAATAGGAGCTGTGTAATTCTGATGATTCTGCATATGAGTTAAATGTTCTTGTATCTGAATTTAAAACTGGCATTGCATAATATAAGATGAATGGTAAAATGTATGCTGATATACAACATTAATTTTTCTTTATTTAGAATGACATTAAATAGCAAATAAAACACCACAAAAGGAGAGAGACTGCAGAAAAAAGAAAACAAAAAAATAAAGAAAAAAACCCTTTATATTTAGTAAATTTAACAGTGTCTCAATTTTTTTCCGCCTTTTTTTTTTTTTCTTTCGGTATGCAGGCCTCTCACTGTTGTGGCCTCTCCCATTGTGGAGCGCAGGCTCTGGACGCGCAGGCTCAGTGGCCATAGTTCACGGGCCCAGCTGCTCCATGGCATGTGGGATCTTCCCGGACCAGGGCATGAACCCGTGTCCCCTGCATCGGCAGGTGGTCTCTCAACCACTGCCTCACCAGGGAAGCCCATTTTTCCCACTTTTTGAATGAGGTGTTCTGTATTTTAATTTTTTACCAGACAACATTCCTGGGTATATGCACCCCAAGTCTGAGGGATGCCTAAGAAACAATTGATTTTAGAAGTTGTAGATTAAATTTGAATATGCAAGCTTGACTGTCAATGTATTTTTATTAGAGCCCTCATGTATAGGATACTGCAGGGTGAGGGGCAGGTAAGAAGAAATGAAGGCAGGTCTAAGAACCGGAAGCCAGGGACAAAGGGTAACAACTTGGTTTTACCTTAGCTGCCATATTTTATTTAAACTTTTTAAGAATGTTTTAAACTTTAATATACTTAGGTATATGTTATATGGGCTTCTTGTACTCTCACTTACTCTGAGCCCACAAATGGTCAAGATGGGATCATTGCTATAGTCCAGGTAAGAGATGGTGTTGGCATAGGTTAGAGTTGATGAGAAGGGCCTGGATGTGTTAATATTTGGAATGTAAAACAACAGTATCTGTTGTAGGAGTTGAAAGCACAGTGTCCAAGAAAAGCAGGTGTCAACGAAGGCTCCAGGGATTTTAGCCTGAGGCATGGAAATATAGAGGTTTATGGCTATACAAGTTTGCTTATAGACATCTAGGCTTTTTCAAATTTTTTGTGATTATGAATAAACCTATTATAAATATTCATTTACAGGATTCTGTGTGAAAAAAATTTTATTTTTCATAGTTAAATAACCAAGGAGTGAGGTTGCTGGATTATAAGCATACTTTTAACTTTATAAGAAATTGACAACTTTTCAAAAGAGCTGTACCATTTCACATTCCCATCAGCAAGTTGTAAGGGTTCTAGTTGTTCAAGAATCTTGCCATCATTTGGTTATGCCAATTTTTTTTAATTTTAATTTTTTGTTATCATTGTAATAGGTGTATAGGTGTAATAGGTGTATACTTCAATGATTTTAGTATGCTTTTCCTTAATGACTAATGAAATTGAGTATCTTTTTGTGTGCTTATTATCCATCCATCTTCTTTGGTGAAATGTATGCTTACATCTTTTGCCTACCTTTTATTGTTTTGTTTGTTTGTTTGTTTTCTAGTATGAGTTATATTTGAGAGTTCTTTATATATTTAGGATACAAATTCATCATCAGATGTGTGATTTTGAAACACCTCCCAATTTGTGGCTTGTCTTTTCATTCTTCTAAAAGTGCTATCACAGAGCAAAAGTTTTAAATTTTGGTAAAGTCTATTTATCAATTTATTTGTGAAGGCATTTGGATTTTATATCTAAAGTCAGAACTAAAGACATTATTTGGGAATAATCTGTATAAAGATTTCTGTAAAACTATAATACTGATGAAATTATCTAGGAGAATGATAAGAAGAAAGAGGAGTATAGACCTGAGTATTGTGCTGTAGAGAACTACAAATTTTACACATGAGAAAAATGAGAGATATCCAGCAAAGAGATAAAGGTGGATCAACCTGAGATAAGAACACAGAGAATGGGATGAAAGCCAATTAGTGGAATTGTTTCAGAGCAGAGAGAATTATTAGCTATTTCAAATCTTGTCAGGACTCCAGTGAGGTAAAATCTAAGTGCTGATGTTAGAATAAAAATGAGGTGACCTGTGGTGAATTTCAACAAAAGTAGATTTGTGGAATTTTGGAAACAAAAGTCTGGTTAAGTGTTAATTCAAGAAGACACCCAGGAGAAGACAGGTATACTCAACACTTTTGAAGATTTCTTTTTCTCTTGTAAAATTGAGCAAAATGGGTAAGATGGAGATTATAGGGGTGAGATCAAGGGATTTTTTTAAAATTTGATATGGAAGATATATTCTCATACCCTTATGCTGCTGATGATAATGTAGTAGAAAGGGAGAAAGTTACTGATGTAGGGAAGAGAAAGGAAATGAGGAGTTTCTCCAAAAAAGTGACAGGAAATAGAATCTGTACACACATAGAGGGCTTGATCTTAGAAATGAGGAGACTAGTTCCTTCACTGAATTATGAGGAAAGGCAGAGAATGTGGGGTAAGATCTGTAGATGGGATGGTGGATTTGTTTGTAGAAACATGTGAACCTGTTCAATTAGTTTCTGGTTTGTTTGTTTTGTTTTGTTTTTGTTTTGTTGTTGTTTTGTGTTTTTTTTCAGTAACATAAGGAAAGTATTGAATCAAATTATCTCCTTTCATTGTGACTTTTATGTGGCTATTATTGCCACATCATTATGGATTCATATAGACAAGTTCTATCATTTTTCTGTATTCTTTCTTGAAAGCTTCAAGTAGTTGAGTGTTTTATTTTCAAGTATTTTGAAGTTTAGAAAAGTGCCCATCATTTCTACACGTGCTTCTGAATCCTAAAACATACATGATGCCAGCTCAGGGATTACCTGTTCCTAAATGTTAGTTAAGAGTAAAATATCTTAATTTGTCCAGTCCCTCCTCACCCCTCTAGTATCTTTATCACATGGAACTAATCAAATTTCTCCTCCTGAGTTATATCACTGTTCCAGTTCTGACAGCAAAATTGCCAGTTTCCATGAGTTGTAAGCAATAGAAAATAATGGTGTCTATCTTCAATGTCATCACTCTGGACTAACTCTGTCATTGTTCTGACCTTGCAATGTACAGAAATAAATCACTGCCACTAGGATACTTGTAAACCAAATCTGGAACTTCCAGATTGGATTAACTTTATATCTATTCCATAGACCACATTTTTTTTTCAGTTGTTTTGGAACACTAGTGACTAATACAGAGGTACTTCTTTTTACCTGAATATAACCAGGTTAAGGAAACTTTTTTTAAATAAGAGTTTGTCAGAAAGACAAAAATGTGACTCTAAGAACAAGATAATAGTACTAAATAACTTGAGATATTTATCATTCAAATTATTTGGTAACTGCTTGAAATATTATTGATACTTAAATATATGTTAACTAAAATGAGTTTATCAATATAGAAGATGAATTATTAATATGAAAATGCAAATTTTGACCCAAAATCCTTGTACATGAAAATTTCCTTTTTTGTATCTGTTCTATCAAAGACCATATTATCAGAATGAATTCTATAAGAGATATAGAAAACATAAAAGATGTTTCAAATTTTTTCCTGGTTATTTGAGATTTGCTTCATACTATTTCCCTATCTTGGAAATTTGCAAGTCTGAAAAATGTATTAAAGATCCTGATAAGCAATTTAGTAAAGAAATACATTCGACTTTGTTAACAAAATCTTGTTCAAATTTATTCAACTTTCATTTTTCATAATATCTTTATCTCTATTTATCTATCTATCTATCCATTTTCTGAAGAACAGGAGGAGTTCCTTGGCACACACATTACAGTTTCTGATCCAAAGGTATTTGAAATATTACAGGAAAAAAATATTTAAGATCAGAATTTTCTATCTGTCTTAATATTTATTGGCATTTAAATGTTCCATAATGGAAGTAGAGCAGAGAATTGGCATTTAAACATAATCCACAGAATCAAATTTT
This sequence comes from Mesoplodon densirostris, assembly GCF_025265405.1. Lineage (NCBI taxonomy): Eukaryota > Metazoa > Chordata > Mammalia > Artiodactyla > Ziphiidae > Mesoplodon > Mesoplodon densirostris. The sequence continues at coordinate 65,330,105 of NC_082662.1, read as the reverse complement.
TTTGTCTAATTTAAAGTTCTGTCTAAATATTGATACACAGTTAGAAAATAAAAAAAATACAAATGTACTTGCTTTTGAGGATGTTATAGTGAAAGGTTAAATGGAGTGAGCCTTATAGCTAAAAAAACAAACAAACAAACAAACAAAGAAAAAAAAAGAAACAAAGATGTGTTACCATTTGTGGATGAACATAAAACTAACACATTGAGTAGCCCAATCTAGAATTTATCAAATATAAAACATGGAGTAGGAGTTGTGAGAATATAGAGGATATTTTGGGTGTTTTCCTAATATATGATATCACAGGGCATATTCAGAAAATGCGAAGAGAAGGCTCACCTCCCACCCCACCCCATAAAGTTTCTTAGGAAACAGGGAATGTTTTTATGCACCTATACAATGTTGTCTTGCCTTCCTTCTGTTTTTAACTTCTAAGATCCTGATTCTTTGACATCATGAGGGAGTAAATGTATTCATATGAGATGAAATTCTGACATATTTTCCAGGGAAAATGAATACACATACATACACTATAATATTGAAATGATAATAAGAAAATTGCATATATTAAGGGGTTCCTTATGAAATAAAGCTAACAGTAATCAAGGAATTTGGAATTCTGAAATTACAAGAGCAAAATAGGAACATCGATTGATTCTCTATGTTGAGTAAGTAGTGGACACTTAATGAGATAGAGGACTGAAATAAGGTAAAGCAGATGATACAACAAACTTTTCTTATTCACAATGTCATCTGGGCCTGATAGGTTCCTATATCTCTTCCATTAAATATGAAATTGTATTCAATCTGGAATACAATCATAACCTAATAAAACTAAAGGTATCTAAAGTACGGTAGAGAAATGGAGACTATCTCAAGACTTTTGAAGATCCTTTCTGATTTAAACTTTGAATTTTATTCACATTGACCCGGGATCTGGCATACTCAAAAGGACAATATTAAGGGAAAAAAAGAAATATTGACTTATGTAATCAGAAAAGTAATGTTCTAATCTATGTAAAAGTAATATAGAACATGATAAAGTCTTTTTTTTCCCCCTCAGACCAGATTGTTATGAGCATGAAAAATCTTTTAAGTTAACATCCAAAGGTCCCAACACAGCTTTCAGATATAATTCCTCTAATTACGGAATGTATATTTTTTGCCAAATTAGGTGAATGGATTCAATACACTTTTTGGCTTACAGTTTCTTACTTCTTTATACAGATAAAATATATATTAACAGTCACTACTGAAAAGTGTAGTATCTGTAGAAAACCCGACTTTGCAACAATGAGTCTTCTACAACAGAAGGTAGTGCCTTCAAACAGATGTTAGATCGCTCCTGGCAGTGAGATCTTCAAAGCTCAATAAACTCACAAAGAGTGGAATGTGGCATCAGCAAACTCATTCAACTGCTAGGCATACCATATATTTACTCACAAAATAGAGATTATGTATCAGGCAGTAGAGCCCAAAACCTTGAAGGCTTCATTATTGCTTTTGATTTTGCTGATTGCTTATTAACTGACTCTCTTCAGCCACCTGGTTGTTCTAAATAAAAAGAATCCACTTGTATTCTAAGTGATTATTGGCAGTGATTGAAAGAGGGAATCATTCCAAGAACATGTTTAGTATGCCCTTGACCATGTGAGAAGCAACTATTAAGAAGTACAGCTTACTGAATAGAACCCATCACACTTGATAGGTCTCAAATAATTGCAAATTGAAAGATTGCAAACTAATACAGTGACTACAAGGACACTCTAATGAAGCATTTCTTATATTTAACTTCTCAGTGGGTACAAATACAGAGATCATGCTATGAGTATTTGACACCTGTATGTCTCCTAGAATCTCCTAAAATAATTTCAACTCTAAGAGAATACACAGTTTACTAACAACCAGAAAACAAATTACTTTTACTTTAGCTAGCATACCTAAACTTTACCTAATAAGCCTAAACTAAGACATTTTAAAATATCCTAGTGATTCTGATAAACTTTGTCCTTTGATGTCTAAATACTTTTCAAACAAAAACTTGGATAGAATGAATAATAGCACTTAGTGAATTCTTGTATATCCTTATTCTAGTTGTGTCTTTAATATATGCTCTTGCCATTTAGTTAAATGCCTGAGTTGTTAAAATTTTCTCTTGTCCATACCTAGCATTTTTTCTGTAAGGAAATATAGTCATATTATTATTGGAGCACTACTAAATCCATTTATCTTAATCCAACACCATTCCCATGACTTCCTAGCAATGTTTTTCATGTAGTGTGACAAAGGAGGAGAAAAGTGTTAATGTAGGAGTTCTGTAGTGTAGTTAATTGCATGGTAATCTCCACGTAGCCCATTTTTAATGGTCCTAACCTCCTTTTAGTAAAACAGAAACCCTATTTATGTGTACATCCTCAATTATCTTTTCTACATCCATGTTCCCTGATAATTGTTAAAAACTAATAATCTGGTTATAGAAAATTATCTCAATGAATCATCTCAGTTCCAATAGGTCAACTAGATACTGTTACATTATCTACAAATGCAGACTTAATGTTGCAAAAATGGCAGTCTTCCCAAAAGAGCATGTCAAGTCATTGACCAAATTATCATTCTTATATAACTTTTACATTTAAGCTTTAGTCATCCTGCTTTCTAGTGAGAAATGTGTGTTTTTTAAAAAGGAACAAATGAGTTTTACCTCCTTCTTATTTTGTGTTTCTCTGTATTGTAGAGGCTTGCAGTTTTTCAAAAATTGTCAGACCTAGCACACAAGTTCTAGTGTAAAATAGAATCTCCTTAAGAGAAAAATATAAGGAACATTTTAACCATATGTCTTTCAAAGAGCACAGTGTTTAAAATACAGATAGCATTCTAAAAGTATAGTAATTTTATAGGCTTGGGAATAAAAGCTATGAGAGAATGTCAAACTGCAGGTCTCAAAGTGTCATTGAAGTAAAATATGATGGATTATTCCTATCAGGATACTAGAATCTATATTCCTTATTTTAGTAAATGTGTATTCTTGAAGTCCAGCAACCAGGCTGCCATAAGCTTCTTGAGTGTTTAAAGGTGGACCCAGTTCAGTTGAGAGCAAAAAAATTTGCATCATCTGACTTTAGATACAACACATTTAATAGCCATTCTTCAGTTAACTGACTGTACAACTGTAAGGGAGATAGCCTGGAAACTAGATATTAGATAAATCTTCAAAGAGTTTTGCTAATGTTACAACTGGTTTGTTAGGGGAGGTTTGGTCATGTTATATTTTAGTTTTCTTCCAGAGGTTCTCATTTCTTAGTGAAAATTGTAGTTGTGATGCTACATAGCTTTTGTAATTTTATTTTTTCAAAGTTGGTATAAAACAAATGGTTGATTTTTCTTCCATATTTCCATAATTACTGTCTTAAAGCTACAGTGGAAGAAAAATCAATTGCATATGAGTGTTCTACACAAAATAATGGATTCAGAAGATGGGTCAAGGAATCAATTTGCTTTTGAAAGTGTTTGAACAAGGAAAGGGGGAAAAAGAGTTCTGTATACATAAATTCAAATTTTTATAGCCAGGGAATTAACATTCAACTTGTTTTACTATTGAAATTTATCTGTGTTCTCTCTCTACCTTTAATTTACCTATAGCGTTCATTCATTCATTCAAAATTCAGCAAATGTTTATTGAGTGACCATTACATGACAGAAACTTCTAGGAACAAGTGATACATTAGTGAACAGAGCAGTCAGTGCTTTTGCCATAATAGACCTTAAAATTGAAGATTCAAGTTCATTTCAGGAGGGAAGGCTTTTCATACACCCTTCACTCCTAATATCAGTTACATCATAGCTCTTTCTTTACCTCAAAGAAATGTTTGAAAATTCAGCACACTAGAACCAAATCTATTTTTCAATTACCAATGTTTGGGACTCTGGTTTTTAAGACACATATTTCTATTGTAAAAGAAAATAAAAATAGCGTCTCTGAGGTATAAGGAAGAAACCTGGGATGGTACAATGTAAGGAAGAAGAACACATAAGGCTTAGCATATGAGGTCCAAAAAATCAGGTTCAGTGGAGGCTCCAGCATATGACCTTGGATCCAGGATCTCAACAGTCAACTTTTAGATGGAGTGGCATTCATCTGTGTCCAGGACTTTGCAACACTCCTCTGAGAATGCTGGTAGGAGCAGTCTTAAAATACTCTCTGTAGTTTATATATGTCCCTCTCTGTAATTGGAAAGAGCAGGGCAGAGTAGGTTTAAGAGCTCTGAGTTGTAACAATGTTTAGTAACACCCTCTTTTGGTTTCAGTAGAGATAGCTGCTAAGTTGTACTGTTCTATCTATGGCTCCAGAACTTACCAGCTATCTGTGAGATGTTTTACAAGTTACTTAACATCTCAGTTCTTCAGTTCCCTCAAATGTAAAGTGGAGATAATAATAATATCTTGCTAGTAGTGTTGTTGCAAAGAAAATATGAATTGTGTTTTATATATATATATATATATATATATATATATATATATATATATATATATATATATAAAACTTACAATGGAACCTATGACATGGCTAGTCTTAGTAGATATTATAATATCTTCTTGCTCCAAAATATGTGTATAGATAATAGCATTAATTTTCAAAGAGTTGACATTTTGTAAGAAATGTTACTTACCTTCATTATGCTTTTCTTCCCTCCTTCACAGCTCCTGCATTTAATCCATTTTTGAGACTTTTGTGTCCTCTTAACATTTCTAGCTCCATAGCTGATAACATATCAGTGAAATGAGCCATCCAGCAATACCTTGAAAGTATGAAAGAAGGGACAAAATTATAATTGACCATTCGCAGAGATTAATGGTAATTCTACACTTAACCTGTGGTAATTGTGTCTCCTTAAAATCTTTCCAGGATTTTTTTTCAAATAACAACATAACAGCACTGATATGTGCAGCATCGAGTTGCTGGGTAGATTTGAGGATTCCTGCACAATGTTTTATTGTTCAACCATATTTTAAGGAAAAAAGACATATCATCGTATGCTATTTTATATATATCAGGCACATTTTCCAGATTTCTATAAAATAAATCTCTTAGTTGGTGATAATAGATAGGTGATGCAGGTGCCATGTAAAATTACTTACATTTTAACTTCCCTCATTATTATTTACACTTAAAATTAAAATGGTAAAATTTTAAGCCTTCATTATATCTCAGTTTTTTGTCCAGTATTGTTATTCCCTATTTTGGCTTCAGAAGGTATGCATAAATGGATCCACATGATTATATGTATTCAGTGTTAGCAGAAGACATGTTTACAAAGTTAATTGCCATTTAATTGTTTTATTGATATATTGAAGAAAATGTATTCCTCCAATTAATGTTTAATCAGTCTCTTGAAATAAACTGAGAGAGAAAATTTGTTATTTTTAAGAAGCAAAACAAAACCCAGTTGGTTACTTATTAAGTGTAATATATGATGAAAGCTACAGTAGTTAGAAATTATGATTTATTCATTAGATTTATTTTATCTATAAAGATTAATTCTTTCTTTTAAAAAATCTAATTTATTTAAAAATTGCATTTGAAATAGCTCTTCCACCCATGGAGAAGTAATATAGTCCAGAATTACCTCCCATTATAAACAAATGGACAAGATATATAAAACAAGTGTTTTCAAATATTAGACAAAGGCAGAACAGGACTCTGATTCCTGAAACAAAGGAAACTAAGGTGGGAAGCTCTACAATCTCCTCAGCTTTCTTCCTAAAGGCAACTTCTGGACCACAGTGAAGGGAAGAGAACCCAACAAAACATGACAATTTGAGTGGGTTGAGGAGACACAGATTAGAGTTTGGAGTAAAGGAGGTATCTAGATTTTGCTGGTCAGACTACCAAGGATCATACCAAGACAGAGAAACAGTGCTAGAAATCTGCTTAATATTTCCCTAGAGTATTTGGCTGAATATCGGTCTATGTATATACACACAGAGTAAAAATTTAGGAGACCAAACAAAAACAGCTCAACGCAGGCTTCCCTGGTGGTGCAGTGGTTGTGAGTCCACCTGCCAATGCCGGGGACACGGGTTCATGCCCCGATCTGGGAAGATCCCACATACCACAGAGCAGCTGGGCCCATGAGCCATGGCCGCTGAGCCTGTGTGTCCAGAGCCTGGGCTCCGCAACGGGAGAGGCCACAACGGTGAGAGGCCTGTGTACTGAGAAAAACAAACAAACAAACAAACAAAAAAACAGCCCAACGGGGCCTTGAGTCATTCAAGTAAGTTCCCAATGGCCAGAGAGAAGAGACCTCAGTAAACCAGAAGATATTCAGTAGAGAAAACAGAAGAATTCCTTGAGATTCTTGCATGTGTGTGTGTATAGTTTCAAACAAACTTGGAACGTTTTAGTCATTATTTAAAAAAAAAATGTTTCTATTTCTCTACTCTCTTCCTAGGATTATATATATATATATATATATATATATATATATATATATATATATATATATATACAGTATGATTTTTTTTCAGTTCACTGAGGCTATGCTTTTTTATTTCTTCTTTTTCAGTCTTCTTTCCCTCTGTGCTTTAAGTTGCATAATTTTATTTCTGTGTAAAATGTCAGTTAAAATAGAAAATAATAAAAATAATACAGCAGGTCAAATTAGAATTTTTCCGTGAAATCTAAGTTGACAACAGCATAATTTATTAGCATAAATTTAAGGATTAATTAATCAAAAAACTATATAATGATCACAGTTGAAGCATAACCATGATTTGATATTTTTTGACAATCACCCACAATTTAAATCTTAGCAAGCTAGATAACTATGGAGCATTTAATACGAGCTAGGTATTCATGTGGCCACTAATAAACATAATTGAAAAAGAGACAGAGATAGAAAGAAAAGAAGAGAGAGAGGGAAAGGAATGGAAGGGAAATGTAAATGAAAGGAAAGGAAAGGAGAAGGAGAAGGAGAAGAAGAAGGAGAAAGAAAGGAAAAAATGAGAGGCGGAGATGTGAAAGAAGAGGCTAGAGGATGGGAAAACTGCATTAATAACCTTTCCTCATTATCAACATTATTCACCAGAATTTTTTAACAAGGATGAACGTACATTGACACATCATAATCATGCAAAGGCCATAGTTTATCTTAGGGTTCACTCCTGGTGTAGTAGATTCTATGGGTTTTGACTAATGTATAATACATATCCATCATTTTATTGTACAGAGTATTTTAACAGCCTTAAAAATCCTCTGTGCTCTGCCTATTATCTCTCCCCCACTCCACACACCCCTGGCAACCACTGAACTTTTTAGTATCTCCATATTTTTGCCTTTTACAGAATGTCATATAGTTGGAATCATGCATTATGTAGCCTTCCAGAATTGGCTACTTTTACTTAGGAATATACTTAAATTTAAGGTTCCTCCATGTCTTTACATGGCTTGCTAGCTTATTTATTTTTATCACTGAATAATATTCCATTGTCCGGCTGTATCACAGTTTATTTTTCCATTCACCTACTGAAGGATATCTCAGTGGATTCCAAACCTTGGCAATTAAGAAAAAAGCTGCTATAAACATCTTTGTGTAAGCTTTTGTATGCAAATAAGTTTTCAATCCTTGGGTAAATACCAAAGAGTGTTATCACTGGATCTTATGATAAAAGTATGTTTAGTTTTATAAGAAACTGCTGAACTGGTTCCCAAAGTGGCTGTACCATTTTGCACTCCCACCAGCAATGTATGAGTGTTCTTGTTGTTCCACATACTCACCACCATTTAGTGTTGTCAGTGTTCTGGATTTTGGCCATTCTAGTAAGTGTGTAGTGGTATCTCATCATTATTTTATTGTACATTTCTCTGATGACATCTGATGTGGAGCATCTTTTCATATGCTTATTTGCCATCTGTATATCTTCTCTGGTCAGGTGTCTATTAAGGTTTATGGTCCGTTTTTTATTTTTTTTAATTAGGTTTTTTGTTTCCTTATTGTTGAGCTTTAAGACTTCTTTTTATATTTTGGATTACAGTCCTTTATCAGATGTATCTTTCGTAAATATTTTCTCCCAATATGGCTAGTCTTTTCCTTCCCTTGATTGTTTTTCATAGAACAGTTGTTTTCAATTTTAATTTAGCTCAGCTTATTAATTATTTATTTTATGAATCATGCCTTTGGTATTACATCGAAAAAAGCATCACCAGTGCTTCCCTGGTGGTGCAGTGGTTGAGAGTCCACCTGCCGATGCAAGGGACCCGGGTTGGTGCCCCAGTCCAGGAATATCCCACATACCGCGGAGCAGCTGAGTCCATGAGCCATGGCCGCTAAGCCTATGCATACGGAGCCTGTGCTCCACAACAGGAAAGGATGCAACAGTGAGAGGCCCACATAGTGTAAAAATAAATAAATAAATAAATAAATAAATAAATAAATAAATAAATAAAAAGCATCACCATACCCAAGCACATCTAAGTTTTCTCCTACATTATCATTTAGGAGTTTTATAGTTTTGTATTTTAATTTAGGTCTATGATCCATTTTGAATTAATTTTTGTGAAGGGTGTTAAGTCTGTGTCTAAATTATTTTTTTTTAATGTGGATGTCTAGTTGTTTCAACACTACTTGTTAAAGAGGCTGTCTTTGCTCCATTGTATTGCCTTTGTTCCTTTGTCAAAGATCAATTACCTATATTTTTAGACTCTTTTCTGGTCTCTTTATTCTGTTCCATTGATCTATTTGTCTATTCTTTCACCACAACACCAAAATATCTTGTTTACTGTAGCTTTATTGTAAGTCTTTCTTTGGGTAGTTTTGGTCTTTTGACTTTTTCTTCTTCAACATTGTGCTGGCTGCCTTGGGAGTCTTTCCTGCCCCTGCAAACTTTAGATTTAGTTTGTTAATATGCATATAAATAGCTTGATGGGATTTTTATTGTGATTGAATTAAATTTATAGATCAAATTGGGAAAAACTGATATCTTGACAATATTTAGTCTTCTCATTTATGATCATGGGATATATTTCCATTTATTTAGTTATTTTATTTTATTCAGCAGAGTTTTGTAGTTTTTCTAAAATAGATCTCACTTATACTTTATCAGATTCATAATTAAGTATTTTAGTTTGGGGGTGCTAAAGTAAATTTTATTGTCTTTAATATCAAATTCTAATTGTTCATTGATTATATATAGAAAAGCTATTGACTTTTTTATATTAATCTTTCTTTTTTAACATCTTTATTGGAGTATAATTGCTTTACAATGGTGTGTTAGTTTCTGCTTTGTATATTAATCTTGTATCCTGAAACCTGGCTATAATTTCTTATTCATTCCAGGAATTATTTTGTCATTTCTTTAGGACTTTCTACAAATATAATGATATCATATGTAAACAAAGATACTTTATGTCTTCCTTCCCTTCTGTATGCCTTTCATTTCTTTTTCTTGTCTTACTGCATTATCAAAGACTTCTAGTACCATACTGAAAAGGAGTGGTGAGAGTGGATTCCTTGATTTATACCTGTTTTTAGTGGGAAAACTTCAAATTTCTCATCAGCAATTATAGAGTTTACTGTAGGGGTTTGTTAGATGGTCTTCATCAAGTTGAGGAAGTTCTCCTATATTTCTAGTTTATTGAGAGTTTTTAATCATGAATGGGGATTGCATTTTGTCAAATGTTTTTTCCACATCTACTGTTATGATCATATGATTTTTTTTTTAGCCTATTCATGCAATGGGTTAAGTTAATTGATTTTCAAAAGTTAAACACTTTAAGGGATAAATTCTACTTGGTCATGGTGTATAATTCATTTTATACATTGTTGGATTCAACTTAGCAATATTTTGTTGAGGATTTTTGCATTTATGTTCATGAGAGATATTGGTCTGTAGTTTTCTTGTAATGCTTGGCTTAAGTATTTGGATAATGCTAGCCTCATAGAATAAATTAGGCAGTATTCCCCCTGCTTTTATCTTCTGAAAGAGGGTGTAGAGAAGTGGTTTTATCTCTTCCTTAAATGTTTGGTAGAAATCACCAATGAAGCCGTCTGGATCTGGTGCTTCTTTTGAAGATATTATTTAGTTATTCAATTGTTTTAATAAACATAAGCTTATTCAGATTATCTATTTCTTCATGTGTGAGTTTTGACAGATTGTGTCTTTCAAGGAATTGGTCCATTTCTTCAAATTTATCAAATCTGTGGGCTTAGAGTTGTTCAAAGTATTACTCTGTTATCCTTTTAATTTCTAGGAGGTCTAATTAATAATTTACTTCCTCTCTGTCTCTCTCTCTCTCTCCCTCTCTCTTCTTTTTTTCCTCTTAGTTGTCCTAGTCTGGTTCTAACACTTGTTGATTTTATTGATCTTTTCAGAGCACTAACTTCTGGTTTAATTAATTTTCTCTATTGATTTCCTATTTTCAGTTTTCTTTGATTTCTGCCCTAATTTTGACTTTTTTAAATGGTCCTCTGATTACTTTAGATTTAATTTGCACTTCTTTTTAGAGCTTTCTTCTTTTCTAATATATGCATTTGATACTATGAATTTCCCTTTATGCACTGTTTTTATTTGCATCCCAAACATTTAGAAGATTCTATTGATATACCCTATAGCTCAGAGTTTCTTTCATCAGCTATGTCCAGTCAATTAGTAGGCCCATCAACTGCATTCTGCTTTTCTGTTGCAGTATTTTTTTTTATCTCTAGCATTTACTTTTCTTCTTTCTTAAGATTTTCAACCCTCTGCTTACACTGGTCATCTACTTTTGCATGTTGTCTACTTTATTCTTTAGAATTCTTAACATAGTAATCATATATTTTGTTTTAAATCACTAGTCTGATGATTCCAAAATTCCTGCCCTGTCTGGTTCTGATGTTTGCTTTGTTGCTTAAAATTGTGTTTTTTATGCCTTTTGATATGACTTGTAACTTTTTCTTGGTAGCCATACATGATGTAATAGTAAAGGCTTTTAGTAATGTGGTGGTGAGGTGCCAGGGAGGTGAAGTGTACCATAGTCCTATGATTATGTCTCAATCATTTAGTTAGCTTATGCTTCTGGACTATAAACTTTAAAAGTATGGCTCATCTTTTTTCTCCCCCCCTAAGGAGTACAGGATGGTTAGAGTTGACTAGAGTTGGATATTTCCCTTCCCCACTTTAGTTAGATTCTGATAATACTCCAGATTAGCTTCTGGTTAATAGTTTTTTTCTGATAACAGGTGTTGTTAAAAAGAACAGTCTATTTAAAATATACTCTGGTATATTTTAAAACGGTTTGTTTTCCCTCCTCCTGTCAGAGGCCCAAGGAGATTTTCTCTGATATTTGCTATGGGAACCTGATGGAGTGCTTGGAGGTAAATATCACAGTATTTTGTAGGCTTCAAAAACTTCCCCTGGTGTTTTTAACTCTCGGAGTTGTCCATACTGAACCTCTAGCAATTTGTCTATTACACTTCAGACTTTCCTACCCCAGCACTGGTTCCCAGAACAGTTTCTGCTTGTGAGTCTTTGCTCTGGTAAGCCTTGATGACCTGTATTCACCTTCCTCTCTCTCCAGTCTCGGGGGCAGCAATTTTCCCTGTGTCTTCCCCTCTTTATGTATGCAGGAAGCGTTAATTTTACAGTCTGTTTAGCTTTTTACTTGTTTAGATGGAGTGTTAACTACAAAGCTCCTTATGTGTGAAACTGCAGTATGCATATTTTAAGCTCTCCTGTTCTCTCTCTCCCTCCCTCTCCCTCTTTCTCTCTTTCCATCCCTTTCTTTCTCTCTTCACATCCTTCTCTCACTCCCTTTCTTGTACACAAAAATATTTTTCACAGAAAGACTTTTAAAACTTCTTAGTTTGGAAACACAATATCCAAGGAATATAATTACTCACCATCAAATATTTTTTGAATCCATCATCCTTTAAATAAAGTATATATATATATATATATATATATATATATATATAATATATTATACACACACACACACACACACACACACACACACATATATATATATATATATATATATATATATATATATATATATATATATATATATATTAATTCAGGTGACAGGACAAAAGGCCCCTGGTTTCAGCTCAGTTTCTTTACTACATTTAAATAAACAACAGAACCAAAAAATAATGTAATTATCTATCTAGCAGACCTACCAAGGTGATTATCTTTAGACTCTATTTCACTATAGAGACATTTTACTCAAAGTGTTGCTTATGGACTGGTGGCCTCAGGATCAACTGGTTGTAGGACAAATAATTGTGCTCCAAAGATATCCAACTATAATCCCCAGAATCCATGTGTAAGATATATGACATGGCAAAAGAGATTTTGCAAATGTTATTATACTAAATTAACATCCTGGATTAACCTGGTATGCCCAAAGTAATCACAGGGATCCTTACAAGTGGGAGGCAAGATTGTAAGAGTCAGAGAAGGGACACGACTATGGAAGCAGAGGTAGATGTGATGCAAGGTGAAAGATGCAAAGTGAAAGAACACAAACAAAAGCTGAAAAAGGTAAGCAAACAAATATACACCTAAAGCCTTCAGAAGGGATGCAGACCTTCCAAAATTTTGTTTTTAATTCTCTGAGACTGATTTTGGACTTCTGACCTCTATAACTGTAAAATAAAAGTATATTGTTTTAATCCAGAAGTGTATTGTTTTAATCCATTATGTTGGTGGGAGTTTGGTATAGCAGCAATAGGAAACTAATATACCCAATTTGGGACTGATTAAAAATGTTGTGTTTCAAGCCCCACTTCAGACTTACCAAATAAGAATCTGCATTTCAACAAACTATCTAGCTGATTAATAGGAACGTTAGAGTTTGAGAAGCAATTCTTAGCATTGTGATTTTTCTTAGACTTGGATCAAATGGTTCATTTATCCAAATGAAAGACTCCTTTAATCATATTGATCAATCACTTGCCAATTTATTAAAACTTTAGAAATGATAATGTAAAGCCATTGAAAATCAATGAGAATATTATTGACCCAAATGTTTCTTCTGTATGAAGATCTAAAGTACTTATTTTAATTGCCTTACTATCTTGGATACACTGAACTTTTTAACAGAATTGAATAACAGGGAGCTATAGAACAACAACAACAACAAAAACCTTTCAAACTTTCAGATGTTTCATCTGCATGGCCAGATCCCTAACTAGCTAGATATTTTTTCCCTTTTGATTCAGATGTTTTGCCATTGTAGTTACAGTCTAACTTAATAGGTAGCTCTTGTTATTTTTTAGGTTTCAAACTAAGGGAAGAATTGCATCATTGTAATAGAAAATAATCTCTAGTTTCAATTTTATTGCAAGACAAGCAGTTAATTCTCAATAGCTATCTGTTGACAATAACAATGCCATATTTGAACTGCAACCATCTTTGACTATGTATCTGCTTGGACTAAGTGGTTATCTAAACATTTTTCCTATCTGACCCTTACATTTGGCATTCATCACTATGAAACAACATGGTGATAAATATTGACTTCAAATAATGATGTTAGGCAACCGTTGACTGAAACCACCTGCCTTGACCAGGCACGATAATAACTGCTTACATGAGTTGTCTCACAACAGGAGGTTCTGATAAGGAACACTGTACTCCTGCCAAAACTAACCGGGATAATCCAAAAGGGACCAAAAGGAGGGAGGAGACATCAGACCATAATATGTTCTTCCAACCTCCCAGAAAACTTCATGCTGGAATCCATCTTGGTTGGGAGATGCATGTGCCACCAGGAAGAACATTGAGTCAGACCAAATACAGGCACAAGCAAGATGATTGGCCAGAGCAACCCAGAAACCTAACCCTATTACCATAAAGCCTGAGACTGTGAGCCACGTGGCAGAGCAGTTCTCCTGTGTTCCCTTAACCTATTGCTCTCCACCGGGGCACCCCTTCCCAATAAAGTCTTTTGCTTTGTCAGTACTTGTGTCTCCTTAGACAATTCATTTTGAAGTGTTAGACAAGAGCCCAATCTGAGGCCCTGGAAGGGGTTCCCCCCTCTGGTAACAACTACTTTGACATAAGAATTGTGTTCGGATTATCAAATTACCTGTCAAAACATGTTGGTTCTTTTATCCAGGAAAAATCATTTGTGTCTTTTTTTTTTCTTTTCTTCACAGATTATTAAGGTATAATTGATAAACGGTACATATTTAAAGTATAAGATGGCTATGTTTTGAATGGTATACACTCATGAAACTATCACCAGAATCCAAAATTAAGATAATAAACATATATCCATTACTCTCAAAAGTTTTCTTGTGTCTCTTTGATACTCCCTGCCCAACACCCTCAACTCCAGGTTGTCCATTTTACTGTCATAAAGTTGCTTGTAGTAGTCTCTTGTGATGCTTTGCATTTCTGCGGTGTCCATTGTAACTTCTCCTTTTTCATTTCTAATTTTATTGATTTGAATCCTCTCCTTTTTATTCTTCATGAATCTACTAAAGGTTTATCAATTTTGCTTAATCTGTTCAAAGAACTACCTTTTAGTTTCATTGATCTTTGCTATTGTTTTCTTTGTTTCTATTTCATTTATTTCTGCTCTGATCTTTATGATTTCTTTCCTTCTACTAACTTTTGGTTTTCTTTGTTCTTCTTTTTCTAGTTGCTTTAGGTGTAAGGTTAAATTGTTTATTTGAGATTTCTCTTGTTTCTTGAGGTGAGATTAATTTGCTTTAAACTGCCCTCTTAGAACTGTTTTTGCTGAGTCCCATCGGTTTTGGATCATCATGTTTTTGTTGTCATTTTTTTCTAGGTATTTTTTTATTTCCTCTTTGACTTCTTCAGTGATCTCTTGGTTATATTGTTTAGCCTCGATGTGTTTGTGTTTTTTACAGTTTTTTTTCCTGTAATTGATTTCTAATCTCATAGCATTGTTGTCAGAAAAGATGCTTGACACAATTTCAGTTTTCTTAGATTTACTGAGGCTTGATTTGTGACCCAAGATGTGATCTATCCTGTAGAATGTTGCGTGTGCATTTGAGAAGAAAATGTATTCTGCTGCTTTTGGATGGGATGTCCTACAAATATCAATTAAGTCTATCTGGTCTAATGTGTCATTTAAGGTTTGTGTTTCCTTATTAATTTTCTGTCTGGATGATCTGTCCATTTGTGTAAGTGGGGTGTTAAAGTCCCCCAATATTATTGTGTTACTGTCAATTTCCCCTTTCATGGCTGTTAGCATTTGCCTTAGGTATTGGGGTGCTCCTATGTTGGATGGATATATATTTAAAATTGTTATATCTTTCTCTTAGGTTGGTCCCTTGATCATTATGTAGTGTCCTTCCTTGTCTCTTGTAACAGTCTTTAAAGTCTATTTTGTCTGATATGAATATTGCTACTCTAGCTTTCTTCTGATTTCAATTTGCATAGAATATCTTTTTCCATTCCATCACTTTCAGTCTGTTTGTGTCCCTAGGTCTGAAGTGGGTCTCTTGTAAAGAGAATATATATGGGTCTTGTTTTTGTATCCATTCAGCCAGTTTGTGTCTTTTGGTTGGAGCATTTAATCCATTTATGTTTAAGGTAATTATTGATATGTATATTCCTATTGCCATTTTCTTAATTATTTTGGGTTTGTTTTGAAAGTATTTTTTCTTCACTTCCTTTTTTTGTTCTCTTCTCTTCTCTTTCCTGCCTAGAGAATTTCCTTTAGCATTTATTGTAATGCTGGTTTGGTGGTGCTGAATTCTCTTAGCTTTTGCTTGTTTGTAAAACTTTTGATTCATCTGTCTAACTTGAATGAGAGCCTTGCTGGATAGAGTATTCATGGTTTTAATTTTTTTCACTTTCATCACTTTAAAAATATCATGCCAATCCCCGCTAGCCTGTAGAGTTTCTGCTGAAAAATCAGCTGATAACCTTATGGGGATTCCCTTGTATGTTATTTGTTGCTTTTCCTTTGTTGCTTTTAATATTTTGTTTTTGCATTTAAATTTTGTTAGGTTGATTGATATGTGTCTCAGTGTGTTCCTCCTTGGTTTATCCTGTATGAGTTCTCTGCACTTCCCTTACTTGGGTGATTATTTCCTTTCCCATGTTAGGGAAGTTTTTGACTATAATCTCTTCAAATATTTTCTCAGGCCTTTTCTCTTTTTCTTCTTCTTCTGGGACCCCTATAATTAGAATGTTGGTGCCTTTAATGTTGTCCCAGAGGTCTCTGAGACAGTCCTCATTTCTTTTCATTCTTTTTTCCTTATTATTTTCCATGGCAGAGATTTCTACCATTCTGTCTTCCAGGTCATTTATCCGTTCTTCTACCTCTGTTATTCTGCTACTAATTCTTTCTAGTGTATTTTTCATTTCAGTTATTTTATTGTTCATCTCTGTTTGTTTGTTTTTTAGTTCTTCCAGGTCTTTGTTGAACCTGTTTTGTATCTTCTTGATCCGTACCTCCATTCTTTCTCTGAAATCTTAGATCAACTTTACTATCATTGCTCTTAATTCTTTTTCAGATAGATTGCCTATCTCCTCTTCATTTAGTTGTTCTTGTACGTTTTTAACTTGCTCCTTTGCTGCAAAATATTTCTTTGTCATCTCATTCTGTCTAACATACTGTGTTTGTGGTCTCCTTTCTGCAAGCTGCAGGATCATAGTTCCTCTTGCTTCTGGTGTCTGCTCCCTGGTGAGAGGTTTGTCCAGAGGCTTGTGCTGTTATCCCCTTGATAGAGGGTTTGATTAGTATTGTGGTGACCAGAGCCTGCCCTAGATATTGATTAGGGCCTCCCCTTTGCTCTGTGGTTGCCACTGCCCTGTCAGGTGTGGGGGTCTGCTCCTTAGTTGTTGGAGTAGAGGCCTACAGATCTGTTTCTTAGCTGTGATTCTGATCTGTGTTGTGAAGTAGGTAGGATTGGAGCAATCCCACTGAGAGAGAAGCCACTGAGTATTCCTCCTCTGGAGCTGTTCACCTGTGAATGTGCTTTGTTGTGTTCCCTTTAGCCTGTCGTGTGGTCTCACAAAGTACACTGTTGTTGGCACTGCTCTCAGGCCCAACTTAACTCTGGGTATGCTGGCAATTGACCCCAGTGACTCTCACGCATTTTTTTCCCCAGCCACTGGCACAGATCCACTGAGGTCAGGTGCTAGGACTGCAGTAGTCACGCACCTGGACCCACTGTGGGAGCTATGGAGGTATCTCAGACTCTGGCCTGGCCCAACCCCTGTGTGTATGTGCCCGTTAACCCCACAAATGCTAAAGCCAGACCTGTCTCAGCTGCAGGAGCACTTGTTGTCATTTCAGATATTTCACAGGTGCTGAATTTAGGAAGCTGTCAGTGGAGGTGTAACTCTGCATTACATGCAGCCATGAGGAGAGATTTCAGCTCTTCTTCCTTAGTCACACAGCACCTGAAGCTCAGCTGTGGTTTCAGATGCTCCTCTGGGGGGATTTCCTAGTGGGCGAACTATCTGTGCAATCCTGGGACAGCAGGGTGGTTTCTGGCACCCACTGATGGATTTCCTAGTCACTGAAGCTATACTCACCCTCCTGGGACAAAATGGGTAGGTCCTGGGGTCTGCTGGCTGAGTTTCTAGTGGCTGGAGCTGTCCACACCTTTCTGGGTCAGCAGGGATGGGGTCTGGCATCTACCCACAAGTCTGGAAGAGAGGTGGCCAATGCCCACCTCTGGAGCCCAAGATGGCAGCTGTGACTCACGCCCACCCCTGAAGCTCCTTTAGGCAGTGTCCTGTTGCCTGGGAGCGCTCACAGGGAAGGAAGCTCTTATGGGGGTCTCACCTCTCTCCCAGTGTGCCTCCCAATAATGTTGACTTGCCTCTTTGGCAGGCCCAGGCTTCTTCCTAGTACATCCTCAGTTGCCACAGACTGACTGCTTCAGGCTGTTTCCACACCTAACCCTGGTCCTTTCTCTGGGACTGAGCCCCAGAGTCTGAGTTTCAGTGTCTGACCCCCCACCCTCAATGACAGAAGAATGTCTCAGGTTGGGGATCACAGGGTGGTGGTGTCAACCCTCTGGGCATGTTACTCTCTGTTTTGTCTTCCAGAAACCAGTTGCTGCTCTCTTATCTTAGGCTCTGAAGCTCCCCCTCTGTCCAGGCTGATCTCCCCACTGGCGAGGAGACTTCCCAAGGTACATGAAACTTTCCCTCTTCACAGTTCCCTCTCTGGGGCACAGGCCCATCCTGATTCCTTCTTTTTCTTTTTCTTTTAGTCTTACCCAGTTACATGGATGTTTTCTTGTCTTTTCAGATGTCTGAGGTCTCCTGTCGGTGCTCAATAGCTGTTCTGTGTGAATTGTTCCACTTGTAGATGTATTTTCAATGTTTCTGTGGAAGGAGGTGAACTCTGCTTCCTACTCCTCTGCCATCTTGATCTCTCAGAAAACCAGGATCTTAATATCATCTGTCTCTGTCATTCTTAGACTAAAGAGTTGGTATTGAGATAACCACTTCACTTCCATGGTTTTCAGTTCATGTTATAAGCATGAAACAGGAGGGAAATGAATAGCTGACAATAGCAGTTTTCTTCTAAATAACATTGGCTAGAATTATGTAGTATGTACACCAATATCTACATGGGAAATTAGTGAATTCAATTTTACAGGCTTTACATTTCACGTAGGAAAATAAGAATGGAATTGTGAATGACTTTTGTATAGCCATGTCAGTAATTTCCATGGTGAGAAATAATTGATATCTATTCTCTGAATCTTATGTATCCCCAACAAATGTCTTTATTCCACTCTAGCAAAAGGATGATGTCTTGACTAGGATTCTTGTGTTGCAGTTCATTCCTTTTAGTGTTCTTGGGATGACATTCCACCATCTATTTTCCAGTGGCACAGATGAAAAGTCCAATTCCAATTTTATTATAATCCAAAAGATAACTTGTTCTTTTTCTTTTCTGGGAATGCATAAGAAAATTTTTGCTTATCCAAAGAGTTCAAGAATTCACCAGTATTTGAGTAAATGAGTTTTCTCATGCAACTTGGTTTATTTTTCTTCTATCTGCACACTTTGCTCTTTTCCAACTTAAAAAACTATTTTCTATCATTTGTTTAAATATTACCTCTTTTTTCTTTTTCTTTAGAAAACGCAATTTTATATAATAGGTTTTTAAATCTCTTTTCAAATTATCTTTTGCTTTTTGATTCTGTTGTTTTTATATGTTGCTATGTATTTAATATAATTATCACTTGTGCTTTTCCAAGCCTCAGCAGTGACTGTTTTCTTCTTTAAATTCCTCTACTATTATTATTTTTTCTGAAATTTTTTTTCCTGAACACTGGAAAGTGCTTATATTATTATCCTTTGCTGAAAATGTTATTTCTCTCCCTCTGCAGCTTTATTTCACAGTCATATTCCTCGCTCTCTCTCTAGTTTCCTTTTTGTTCTTCTCTGTGATTGCTAAGCCCTCTTTCTTTTTGAGTTAGGATTTGTTCTTAAAATATATTAAATTATGGCAGGCAAAGTAGTATCTGCTGTCATAGGTCAGAGCATAGTAGCAGGTACCTGAGGCAAGCATCTCAGTTCCAAATTTGTTTTATACTTTTCAAGCTTCAGTAGCAGAAAAGGCTCATCTAGCCTTCCAGCTCTTTCTTAGAGTAGAATACAAGGGAATACAGATCATTTAATGTCACCTCAGTGCTCCAAACACCTCTGAGATGCCAAATCTTCCTAGGATATGAGGTATGATACTTTCTGATCTTCTCCCAGGCTTGTATTTCACTAAGCTGACATCTAGTCTCCCTCTGCAGTGGGGGAGGGGAGACCTGGAGGAAACAAATCTTCCTTAGATATCTCTACTGGAAACCCTTTGGAAGCCAACCCCTCTCTTCAACTTAGATTACCATTGTTTTGTATGCTTCCTCGTTCACAGAGACTGTTAACTTGGAGTTCAGATTGGAAGAACCGAGAGCTTTGTATGGGTTGCTCTGTTCCCACAACACCATTCTTTCACAATATCCTTATTTTAAGGTAATTTCTTACTTTTCTATTGCTTTTATTTGGTTGGGATAAGTTTACATCTGGTATTCTTTATCCTTCTTAGTTTCGCTTTTTCTCTTGAATTTTGAATTTTAGTTTATAGGTTAATTGTGAATGGGAGATTGTCTTACATTTGTTATTTTCATCTATTTCCTCTTGTTCTCTTTTTCTACACACCCCCATCCTACTCTCATGGTGGATATTCTGGCCTTAAGGGTTCCAGTCTAAAACCTGGTATTTGAAGGCAAATAGGATGACATTTTATCCTAATAAAATTCTAATGATAATTTTGATATCATAGATATCTCTACTAAGAAGGAAGTTGGGCTTTCCAGGCTTGTTGGATTTTTTTCCTACTAACTCAAGTCCACTACTGTTCAAGCTTTTTTGACAGAAACCAAGACAAATTCAATTTACATTCTAACCTGGTGCACAATTGTATATGTGTATATGTGCATATCAGGAAAATAAACTCCACAAAACAAAACATATGCAAGGTTACACTTTATGTACTCTAATGTTCCTTATTATATATTGTTTTATTTTTTAAATACTGATTATGCCATTCTAAATTGATTTCAAATCCAATAATGGGTTGCAGCTTGCTGTTTGAAAAATACTGATCCAGCTTTGCTGAGTAAGAAGCTTTATTAAAACCTCTCTCCTGAGAGTGTTTCTACAGAGTTTTTATCATGTCATTTTTATAGACAGTGGAATTTCCTACACTTTCTGGTGTTAAGCAATGGATCTGGTTCAAGTTCTTTGCTTCTTAAAGAGTATGTATGCCGCAGACAGTTCTGGAATCTAGAAAGCTTGAAGCACCTGTTTCGCCTACAGCTACATTTTTCTATTCTATAATGACCCACAAAAATCTTTGTCTTGTTTTTTAATGTGAATATCTTATTATTCTTTCCATTTTTCGTAAGTGCTTATAGATTAAAGCAATATTCAATATTTGTAGTTTAAACTTAAGACATCAATCTTGAATAGAATTAATGAATTTGATCAATTTATAAAGATGAGAGTTTCAAATATCAGTAAATGTGATATGAAATGTATATAAGGACATACAATGCAAAATGATAAATACAATTTATCATAAATAAGAGCAATTTATTTATGGAAAATATATATTTAATAGGACAAGTGATGCATGAACAAAAATTAAGCACATAGGTCAAATAACTTAGGAAAAATAAGACAAATACTTGCCATCTTAAATTTATAAAATATTTTCTGTGCTTCTTTTCATGTGTTTCTAAAGTAAGACAACTATTAAGTTAGCACTTTTTTGTGTGTGCTCGTACGTACTTTTCTCCTGTTATGATTATCTCCACTGTTTTCTAGTCTATAATATAGATCTATTTCTGAGCTACATGTACTGTTACCTCACAAGAATATCATCAAAAGGAAAATGATATCAATGTTGTGAAAGTCCTCCCAGCACAGCAAATAAATATATTATGTAAATGTAGAATATGATAGCCATTAACATTAGTATTATCCATTAGAAGGCTAAATATACTCTACCTAAGAGTTATGTAAGTGAATGGCAATAAAAAATGTTGTTTAATGTTTACTTAGGCAAGCATTAAAGTTTCCAGTACATACTTTTTGTTAATTATGAAATATGAGAGCGCCTCAGAATTTTGCTTGCCTTTTCTTGTAATATGATGTTTACATCTTCATTTTATCTTTCTATATAATGATTTTAATATGTGTTTACATAGTGATTTCTATTTACTAAGTACTTTACAAGCATTTATTAGTCAATATTTTTAATATACACAATAATTTACTTAATAATTGACAATAAACTTTAAATGTAAGACAATAGGACAAAGTAATCTTTTTCTTAGCTTACTTACAAATATAAAAAAAAGAATGATAATAAATCTAAAATAATTTGTTATTTCAGATTGCACAGTAAATGACAGAAATGAAATTAATATTCAGATTTCTAGCTTTCATCATCTGCAACAGTGCTTCTTAAACTTTTGGAATTTGGAAACCCTGCTGGGCAATTTCTTTTGCTTCAGAAGCTCAGCTTCTGTGGTGATATTGAGATATGGTCTGAGGTGACAGATCAGATATAAATTAAACATAAACATAGTGATCATATTTTCATCCTTGGAAACCAAAGAAATGCCTCATAGAATCCTAGGGTTCTTTGGAAAATGGTTTGAAAATTAATAGCATAACTCATTGTACTCAAAAGTGTGTTATGGGTGACACGAGTCCACTTAAAACAGAATTTTATTGGTTTGCAAGGAAAAAAAATAAGTCCAAATGGCATAAAGTTTTTGTTTGTTTTAACTGAAGGAAGTCACAGAGCCTATAATATTTGCAATGTGACTAGCTCAAAGGTGAATTTAATTTGTGATATTTCCCTAAAAATATTTGCCCATAGAATTCTCTCATAAAAAAAAAAATAACACCAATAGTCCTCTGGTGTGACTGAATGTTTGTGCCCACTCTTACTGCCCCAAATTCATCTGTAGAAGGCTAATCTCCAATATGATGGTATTTGGAGGTAGGGCCTTTGGAAGGTAATTAGATTGTGAAGGTAGAATTCTTATGAAAGGGATTAATACCAAATAAAAATAGACACAAGAGAGATGATCCGTCTCTTGGACATATGAGGATATAATGAGTAGGTAGCTATTTACAAGCCAGGACGTGGGCTCTCACAAGAACCTAACCATGCTGGCACTCTGATCTCAGATTTCCAGCTTCCAGAACTGTGAGAAATAGATGATTGCTGTTTAAGCCACTCAATCTAGGGTATCTTGGTATAGCAGCCTGAACTAAGACATCTTCAGAATACAATTTAAAATAAATATTTATATTTAGATTATGTGATCTATTTATAAGGTATCAAGATAACATATTCCATTTAGACTACATTATTATAAAGTAACAAGTACTAAGTTTGAAGTGTAAGATTGAAATTTGCAATTTGTTTCTCTTTGCATTTATTATTCAAAATGTTGAATGTTCAAATTGTCTTTTTTTTTTTTAGTTAAAACAATGGTGATGTGTTTAGAAGTATGATGCCTTATGATATTCATGCCCATAATTCATTTAAGTGACACAGATTAGCAAAGATCCAAAGAGAGTGATCCTTTTAAACAACATTTACTATTTTAATTGACCATTTGTTCCCAAACATAAACAGTGTACTGGAATAATTGATAGAACTATTAAAGATAAATTCTGGGCTAATACGTTAACAATAGAACCTAGAAACCTTTAGAAAGAAGTCCAAGTATTTCTGTTGAATTTAGAAGCCACAAAATCTAAAATTTTATTAATGTTATTTGGCAAAAATTATTAAATGGGAAGCCAAGTAATATGGTCTCTGCTTTGTGTACATGTCTCTCCTGGATATCATCCTTCAGGATTTTAAGTGTTAATGTAAAATCAAGTCAAATGAGATTTGGATTACTTTGTTTCACCAATAATCTCTTCTTCCTAAAATTTCTCATCAATCAAAAAGTGTTTCTTTAACTGTCTGGAAAAACTCTCTTTATGTCATTTTCTTTTTTGTGAGATAATGTTTGACTTCCTGTCTCTTCCTTGAGCAGTAATATAAGAATGTTGCCAGGAATATGATTTACACTGGAGAAATGAAAGCCCATAAATTTAATATTTTCAAAGTATCACTTACTTTGAAATTTCATTCTTTCACAAATATTCATTGAACACCTACCAGGTACCAAGAACAATTCTAGGTACAACAAGAACAATGGTATCTTGCCTTAAGCAAAATAAGTTCCATGAAAATAGCAATAAACACATTCTAAGTTCTAAAAAGAATTCACTTATGATGGTGTCTTGACTTATTCCAGTGAACACAATGTAATTGTCTGTGTATCACCACTAAAATAGAAAGAACTTTATTTAAAAAATGTATTTTAAAGGAACTACCAATATTTTGTTCTATTTTTTGGGTATTCTTGGTAGTATGACTACTAAGAAAATTTGTTTATATGAAGATATTGATTTGTGTCACAATGGCATCTTCAATTATTTTATTTTATTTCTTGAAAGAAGGAAGTCAAAAACTCATATTCAGTACTTATAGGTATCAGTGATTCAAAATTTGGTTTTATATGTTCAACACTAACTTTACTATTTTGAAGAGGATTTAGAATTGTTTCCTCTTAAATCTTTGCTTACATTATGTGCTACCCATGTTACACTTTAGCAAGAAATATTAGTACCCAAATAATTAAGAGTACAAACATTAATCAATGCAATGATATGAAATGATAAATAGGATTTTTCTCCTGATACAAGAAAAATAGCATAAACTTAGATTTATTAATTGTTTACCATGTGCCAGTTGCTGCATTACATCATTAACTCATTTAACACTTAAAACAATCCCATGTTACAGATGAGAAAGCTGATATACACAGAGATTACATAACTAATAAAATGTTTCATATCTAGTAAGTGATAGAGTCTGGACTCAAACTAGTTCTGTCAGCTCACAGACCTACATCTTAACCAATGAAAAAACTGCCTCTCAAAAAATTCTCAGTTGAGTGGATTTGTTTTGTTTTTAACTTTTAACAAAATGCAACATTTTTGTTTTGCAGAATGGTCATGAGAAAAAGTTTTTGTTTTTTGTTTGTTTGGTTGGTTGGTTTTTCTGCAAGTTATAATCATTTCCAAACTCTGCTGTGAATAAAAGTTTTCTAGAAGGAACCAACAAGTAAATGGCTCTTTCTTTGAAAATAAAATCAGGAAAAGAGACTGCTCTTGTTTTCACCTTAACTTTCCAAAAAGTAACCATTCCTCAGAATCAAATAAATACAACCTTCCTTACAATCTTCCATAAACACTCTGTATTCTAATATGTCTTAATTTTCTTCAGATCCTGGTAGCAAGCTGTGATTTTTATTACCCCACATTTCAACTCCTATGACTACTCACTAAATAAAATTTGAGGTTTTAACCTGATCTGTACTTATTTTATACCTAGTTCCTGTTATGTGTAGTTGGCTTCTAAAATATACTGACCATTGGAATACATGCATATTTGTTGTATTTTTAAATGATATTGAATAGACGAAAATATTTCTTTAAGCTGGTCTCTATTTATATCTCTAGTTTAACTTCAAATAATTAAATACAATTTTTGTAAATCTTCATGAACACTTTCTTCATACCCAAATGCTACTTACATTTGTTATTATGTGCCTTCACTGGATAACATCTTGAGCAAAGGAAATAAAAAAAATTGTTATGTTTATTACCATAATTTCTGTTATTGAGTTCTATTTGGTTTTGCATCCTAAATATATATTTTTTTCTGTAACTATCAAAGGACCACGCAGTGTTACATTTTTAGATAGGTGGTACATTGAGACTAGGACATACTCAACTTAATATGTGATTAATATTAGTCTTAGCACTCAAACTCAACTATGAAATTCAAATACAAAATGGTCTTATGCAGTTTTTATGCACATGAAGCATCAGGATTTGAAAATATTGAACCAAAGGGTGTGCAAGTAACATGATATAAGGAAATTCAATGTGATTTTTTTTCTTTATAACAATTTGGTAGTATATTAAATCTATTTGATTCAATCCATATTCTATGCAAATAATCAGTATAAGTCCTTTAAATACAAGACTTAATGTCACTATATACAGGTTTTTTTTTTTTTTTTTTTGTGGTATGCGGGCCTCTCACTGCTGAGGCCTCTCCCGCCTCGGAGCACAGGCTCTGGACACGCAGGCCCAGCAGCCATGGCTCACGGGCCCAGCCGCTCCATGGCATGTGGGATCCTCCCGGACCGGGGCACAAACCCGTGTCCCCTGAATCGGCAGGCAGACTCCCAACCACTGCACCACCAGGGAAGCCCCTATACAGGGCCTCAATAAGTACACAAAGAACCTGAGATTAACGAGAGTTTGCTTTATGGAAAGACTAAAATATATTTGACTGGAGAGAAGTGGGAATTTCTTCAATGAATCTGCTTAATAGTCATATTTTAAAATTATCTCTTAAAATAAACTAATTTTCTATGAAGGGAAATAAAGCCGGTATAAATATTTACTAGGTGCTAAGTAAAAATAACAATACTTCTATCATATTTATATCTATCAATATATAATATGTATATACGTTTTTTCCATGTAGTACCTTGTGAAATAAGGCTATTATCTTACTTTACAGATGAGAAGCTGAGGCTGATAAATCTGCTCAAGTCAGACAACTGATCAGAGATTACAAATCAGGCCAGCCTAGAAGACCTAAGAAAGTTTTCATTGTACCATTCAGTGCATGTTCAAACTCACCCCAAAAAGATTTATGTAATATTCTGAAATGCACTTTCTCATGGATTTCTATATCATTTACCTGGTCATCCACTCTGCAATTATATTATGACTACAATAACACAATGTAGCGGATTTCCTCCCTGCTTACAAATCAGTAAAACGTTCACTGATATATCCTTATGTCTTTCCCAAGACAAGGTTAAAGCAAGTTTGTTCATCTTGCAAAAGATGGTACTAACTTGCTTTAGGATATTAGAAAAGGCTTATATTACATCACATGTAAGACAGGTGAGATCTCTAAGATGGAACTCACTAACCACAAATACCCACTTACACAATGTTGTCAGTGAGGTGATTGATTAGAAGCAGTAATGAATAAAGCTGCAAATATTTACACATTTTTTCTTACATAACAAACAATTTTAAGGAGATCAAGCCAGGGGTGTAGCAATACAAATGTGTCATCAAAGATCAAGCCTCCTTGGTCTCTGCTCTATACCCTTGGGTGTTGTCTTTGCTTGATAATCTCAAAATGGTGTGGAGCTTTGCATACTGAGACTGCAAGGCAAAAAGAAGGAGCAGAAGATACCAGCCATATCAACAGTAATCATGGACCTATATAAAGAGAGCCTAAGTAGCTTCACAAATATTTGGTGTAAAAAAATTCATAAAATAAGAAAGTAGCAAGCTTTCAGTGTATCCTTAAGCACAATGCACCTATGATTTAGGGAAATTTTTCCTCTAGGTTTTATTATAAATGACTTTCACTGGTATACAAAAGTCAAAAGTTTCTTTAATGGGATATCTGATACTTCCACTGAAATCTGCCATTTTCTACATGATCACCAAAAATTGTTACTTTAAAGGCTTTTGTTAAATTGACAGTTTACCTTAAATTCCCCTTAATGGTAGCTTCCTCCCTGAGCCATGAACCAATGGTCAGTCTTTCTTTGTTATAGTCTCTCGAACCACCAAAATTGAAATTTGATCATTTTTCCTTTTCTTTATTTCTTTTAAAGTAATATGAAAATATAGAAAAAATATATAACATGTATATCTATCTACACACACACACACACACACACACACACATATCTATATCTATATCTATATATATATAGATATAGATATAGATATATGCATTTTTAACCAGCTGAGCTAACAGGCTAAGCCTATATATATACATTTTTAGCATGTTCCCACTATACAGATGTAACAACTGCTAAGTTTTAATTGTATTCACCCCTCAGCTCTTTTATAAGAAATGAAACATTATTAATATATCTAAGGTACCCTTTAACAATTCCCAACCCCTACATCCCCTTCTGCCTATAGGCAATCTCTTTCATTGTTTTGGCATGTATAATATATTCTATTATTTTACCTTTTTATGTAGGTATCCATAAGTGATATTTCTTAGTATGGCATCTTTTAAAATATTTTAATTAATTAATAAAAATGGAAGCTATTTATATACAATTTGTCTAGGTTATTCCATGTGGATTTTGAGAAATTCTCATTTATTTTTAAATTGCAGTATAGCAGCCAATTTTTCAAATATACCACATTATTTTGGCATATATAAGTCCCTTCTAAATATTCCCCATTCTTACTTTTACCAAAAAAATAAAATGATAAACGCCCTTGTAAAAGTCACATTGCATGAATGGAGGTTAATTTTCCTAAGTTGTGTATGCATATATGGAATTCCTGAGTTGTAATGTATGCAAATTTTAAAATTTATAGTTTTGGGTTGAATCATATGAAATTTTTAAAAGGTCAGTTTCATACAATCTGAACTGAATATTCCAAATTACGTTTCAGAGTGACTGTACAAAGCGGCTGTATGAGAATGTTATTTTTTGACACTTTTGAATATTTTATATTATCAAAATCTTAATTTTTCAGGCTTCCCTGGTGGCACAGTTGTTGAGAGTCCGCCTGCCAATGCAGGGGACATGGGTTCGTGCCCCAGTCCGGGAGGATCTCACATGCCATGGAGCGGCTGGGCCCGTGAGCCATGGCCACTGAACCTGCAAGTCCAGAGCCTGTGCTCCACAATGGGAGAGGCCACAACAGTGAGAGTCCCGCGTACCACAAAAAAAAAAAAAAAAAAAAGTTAATTTTTCCAAATTAATGTTATTCCTCACTTTTGTTATATATATTTTATTATGTATATATTATTTATTTTGTTGTGTATATTACATATATACATATATATTCATGAAATTGTACAGAATATATTCTATTTTACTTGGTTTCTTTAACTCAGCATCATCTTTGTGAGTTTTAAGAATTTGGTTTTTAATGTCCTTTGCCACAAAGAAGTTATTTTGTGGTGTAGTAATTTAATCTAACTTTTGTTTTTCCTTTAATAATATGTAAGTATGAGGGCAGGTACTTGGTTTAAGTTTTTCCATACTTTATTCTCAGTTTCTAGTTCTGTGCCTAGCTCTTAGTAGCAGCTTAATAAATATGATTTGAATATTGATTAAATTTTCTTTTTGATTTTTCTTCATATATTTTTAAAGAAAACAAATTGTATCCAGAAACCAAGATGGTTTCCTATATTATATTTAATTTGTACTTATAAATAAAATATATTGTTTCCTATCAGTCTTTATTAATATTTTCAAAAACTCACATTTGGGATTTATTTCTGCAATGTTGAGTGGTGTGTAGTTAAATTTCTCCTCCTTTTAAAATGAAATGCCAAGTGTAGATTACCATACATTAATATTCATAATGTTAATAATAATATAATAACAATAATATATACTGCTACTTTTGTCACAGGGTAACATACATCTATCTACAGGACTGTTCCTCTGGTCTCTTTTCTGGCCCATTGATTTGTCCCAAATGGCAAAACCATGTCAAATGGCTTTGTTAGTGACAGTTTGTGAAACCGGTTTCTCTTGTCTGCTTGTTTTTCAAAACCTGTTTCAAACAAAAGTTTCTAATCTCAGTTATTTGACTGCTTTTACCTGATCCCATGGATCAGGGCAGGTGACTCATTTCAAACAGTAATTCTGGTCATTATCTATTCATTGTTTATCTGTTCACTATTTAGAGTAGGACTTTACTGTATTCTTAGATTCAAACAATTTGGACTCCCTGATGTGCAAGGGGTCTTTTGCCTTAACTCCTCTCCTATGCATACCAAACCACGGCACCAAAATATGTGTTTGGTCATAATCCACTGACAGCCACCTAGTTTTAACTCCCACCCTAGACTATAACATTCCTAATGCCTCAGGTTTTCTTTTGCTTGATTTCAAGCTCATCTTAGGATTTTTAAAACATGTTTAAATATTTTATAAATTTTTCTGGTTTTTGGAAATAAAGGGAAGATTATGAACTTGTGTGTTTAATCTTCCATTTTTATTAAACCCCTTGTCCTAATGTCCTCAGGATTCAAGACATCATTGGTAATATGATAAACTAAAATCTGCTAATGTGCTTATCTAAATTTGGCCTTTCCTTCAAAATTTTCCTCTATCCTCATGCCAAATATGTTAGCAAAAACTGGTGAAATATGCAAATCAGTGAGTGGGGGAGGATATTTTTAGCCAGCTTCCTTACCATTGCTTTGATCTCAATTGTTCTATAGCCAAAGTGGCCCAAATAGACAACTGATTGCTAATGTGCATTATTGCCTTAAAAGGCCAAGGGCTAAAAGATGTCTATTCAAATTTTAGATATGTGATCATCTTGGACCTTAAGATAGCATAAAAATATCACCTACCAGAACATAGAATACTTTTTGAAATACAAGAAAGCAGAAGGGATAAACACCAATATTAGAAAATTAACACTAGCACTAAATGTGTCATATCTTATATAAAAAACAAAATTTAGTACATTTAGTAGAAAAAATATGAGGCTAGGTAGTGAGATGTGAAAAATGGAGAATCTATGTCTTATTAATGAAGCATTCAAAAGAGGGTTGAGCAAATGTATTCAGAGCCAAGAATATAAAGCAACTCTCTTTCATGTAAAGCTTCCTTGAGCTATTTCAAACAGCATCAATACAGCTGGCAAAATTGACATGGAAATGCATTAGTGTTAATTTATGCTTACCAAAAAAAAAAAATTACCCAATGTATTTTAAAACATAAAAATGTTAATATTCTATTCCAAAATTTACTTGTAGTTCTTTTACTTATTTTATTTCCTTCATATTGGGGTGGGGGAGGGAAGGAATACAAATTAAGAACTGAAAAAAGAGAAAAAAAATGTGACAGGATTGAAAAGACTCAGGAAAAGATTAAGAGAAATATAACCATGTTAGGAACACTTAAGAATAAATTTCAGGAATTATCAAATAGGCATTAAACTTAATTTGCATATAAAATAACACCATTCATACAAATATCTATATCTATTTTGCTTTTGTTTTTTGCATAAAATTTGTTTTGAAGTGAAACATACCTTATAGATTATATATGTCATGTGCCTTGCTTGATGGATTTTTGCAAAGTCAATATCCATTTATATTAAAACCAGATCATGAAATAGAACATTACCAGCATTCCAGAAGCTCCACTAGATTCAATTTCTAGTCATTACCTCCCACTCAGCAAGGGAAACAATTGTCCTGGATGTTTGTATTAGTTGTTTTGTTTGTTTGTTTCTTTTCAATTTCTGCATAGCTAGTTACTATAGATATATTGGTGTTAAATAACAAAATTTATTATCTCAGAGTCTCCATGGGTCAGGGATTTGGGTATAGTTATCTCAGAATCTCAGCAGGAAACACTCAACTTGTGGGTATGGCTGTGATCTCATCTGTGGCTCAGGGTCCTCTTTCATGTGGTTGTAGGATTCATGTCACTATATACTGGCATTCAGCTAGGGATAATTCTCACCTCTAGAGAACTCTCTTGGATCCTTGGACCATGATCCCCTCCACAGGCAGTTCACAAACTGGTTACTTGCTACTATAAGGCCAGCAGTGAATCTTTCTACCTTCAAAGCTACAAGAGCCTAGAATCTTTTTTAAATGCCTCACCTGATTAGGTCAAGATCCCCTAGTATAATCTTCCATTTGATAAATTCAAACTCAACTAATTAAAACCCTTAATTAAATCGGAAGAATGCTTTCACCTTTACCATATAATGTAAGCTAGTCAGAAAAGAGAAATCAAGTAGATAGCCTCACCCACCAGAGGGCAGACAGCAGAAGCAAGAAGAACTACAATTCTGCAGCCTGTGGAAGGAAAACCAAATTCACAGAAACATAGACAAAATGAAAATGCAGAGGACTTTGTACCAGATGAAGGAACAAGATAAAACACAGGAAAAAAAAAAAAACCTAAATGAAGTGGAGATAGGCAACATTCCAGAAAAATAATTAAGAATAATGAGAGTGAATATAAGCCAGGACCTCAGCAAAAGAAGGGAGGCAAAGATCGAGAAGATGCAAGGAATGTTTAACAAACATCTAGAAGAATTAAAGAACAAACACACAGAGATGAACAATACAATAACAGAAATGAAAAATGCAATAGAAGGGATCAATAGCAGAATAACTGAGGCAGAAGAATGGATAAGTGACCCGGAAGGCAGAATGGTGGAATTCACTACCATGGAACAGAATAAAGGAAAAAGAATGAAAAGAAATAAAAACAGCCTAGGAGACCACTGGGACAAGATTAAATGCAACAACATTCTCATTATAGGGGTCCCAGAAGGAGAAGAGAGAAAGGACAGGAGAAAATATTTGAATAGATTATAGTCAAAAACTTCCCTAATGGGAAATGAAATAGCTACCCAAATCCAGGGAGTGCAGAGAGTCCCAGGCAGGAAAAACCCAAGGAGAAACACACCAAGATACATAGTAATCAAATTGACAAAAATTAAAAACAAAGAAAATTTATTGAAGGCAGCAAGGGAAAAATGACACATAACATACAAGGAACCTCCCATAAGGTTAACAGCAGATTTATCAGCAGAAACTCTACAAGCCAGAAGGGATTGGCATAATATATTTAAAGTAATGAAAGGGAAGACCCTACAACCAAGATTACTCTACCCAAAAGAATATCATTCAGATTCACCAGATAAATCAAAAATTTTACAGACAAGCAAAAGCTAAGAGAATGTGGCATCACCAAATCAGCTCTAGAAGAAATGCTAAAGGAACTTCTCTAAGTGGGAAAAACAAGAGAAGAAAAGGACCTACAAAAACAAACCCATAACAATTAAGAAAATGGTAATAGGAACATGCATATAGATAATTAACTTAAACATGAATGGATTAAATGCTCAAACCAAAACACACAGACTCGCTGAGTGGATACAAAAACAAGACCAATATATATGTTGTGTATAAGAGGCCAACTTCAGACCTAGGGACACATACAGACTGAAAGTGAGGAGATGGAAAAAGATATTCTATGCAAATGGAAATCAAAAGAAAGCTGGAGTAGCAATACTCATATCAGATAAAATAGACTTTAAAATAAAGTCTGTTACAAGAGACAAGGAAGGACACTACATAATGATGAAGGAATCAAACCAAGAAGAAGATATAACAATTATAAATATATATGAACCCAACATAGGAGCATCTCAATATATAAGGCAACTGCTAACAGCTATGAAAGAGGAAATCAGCAGTAACACAGTAGTAGTGGGGGACTTTAACACCTCACTTACATGAATGGACAGATCATCCAGAAGAAAATTAATAAGGAAACACAAGCTTTAAATGACATAATACACCAAATAGATTTAATTGATATTTATAGGACACTCCATCCCAAAACAGCAGATTACACATTCTTCTCAAGTGCACATGGAATATTCTCCAGGATAGATCACATCTTTGGTCACAAATCAAGCCTCTGTAAATTTAAGAAAATTGAAAACATATCAAGCATCTTTTCTGACAACAATGCTATGAGTTTAGAAATGAATTGCAGGGAAAAAACATAAAAAACACAAACACATGGAGGATAAACAATAAGTTACTAAATAACCAAGAGATCTCTGAAGAAGTTAAAGTGGAAATTAAAAAAAATATACCTAGAGATGAATGACAATGAAAACACGATGATCCAATACCTATGGGATGCAGCAAAAGCAGTTCTAAGAGGGAAGTTTATAGCAACACAAGTCTACCTCAAGAAACAAGAGAAATCTCAAATAAACAATATAACCTTACACCTAAAGGAACTAAGAAAGAAGAACAAACAAAACCCAGTTAGTAGAAGGAAAGAAATCATAAAGATCAGAGCAGAAGTAAATGAAATGAAAACAAAGAAAACAATAGCAAAGATCAATAAAATGAAAAACTGGGTCTTTGAGAAGATAAACAAAACTGATAAAAGTTTATCCAGACTCATCAAGAAAAAGAGGGAGAGGACTCAAATCAATAAAATTAGAAATGAAAAAGGAGAAGTTACAGTGGACACCACAGAAATACAAAGCATCCTAAGAGACTACTACAAGCAACACTATGCCAATAAAATGGACATCCTGGAAGAAATGGACAAATTCTTAGAACGATATAACTTTCCAAGGCTGAACCAGGAAGAAATTGAGAATATGAACAGACCAATCACTAGTAATGAAATTGAAACTGTGATTAAAAATCTTCCAACAAACAAAAGTCCAGGACCAGATGGCTTCACAGGTGAATTCTACTAAACATTTATAGAATAGCTAACACCCATCCTTCTCAGACTCTTCCAAAAAATTGCAGAAGATGAAACACTCCCAAAGGCATTCTATGAGGCCAACATCACACTGATACCAAAACCAGACAAAGGTACTACAAAAAAAAAAGAAAATTGCAGATGAGTATTACTGATGAAAATAGATGCAAAAATCCTCAACAAAACACTAGCGAACAGAATCCAACAACACATTTAAAGGATCATACACTGTGATCAAGTGGGATTTATCCCAAGGATGCAAGGATTTTTCCATATATGCAAGTCAATCAATGTGATACACCATATTAACAAATTGAAGAATAAAAACCCTATGATCACCTCAATAGAGACAGAAAAATGTTTCCACAAAATTCAACACCCATTTATGATAAAAACTCTCCAGAAACTGGGCATAGAGGGAAACTACCTCAACATAATAAAGGCTATATACAACAGACCCACAGCAAACATCATTCCCAATGGTTTAAAAGCTGAAAGCATTTCTTCTATCATCAGGAAAAAGACAAGGATGTCCTCTCTTGCCACTATTATTCAACATAGCTTTGGAAATCCTGGCCACAGCAATCAGAGAAGAAAAAGAAATAAAAGGAATCCAAATTGGAAAAGAAGAAATAAAACTGTCACTATTTGCAGATGACATGATACTATACACAGAGAATCCTAAAAATGCCACCACAAAAGTACTAAAGCTAATCAATGAATTTGGTAAAGTTGCAGGATACAAAACTAATTCACAGAAATCTCTTGCATTCCTATACACTAACAATGAAAGATCAGAAAGAGAAATTAAGGAAGTAATCCCATTCACCATTGCAACAAAAAAAATAAAATACTTAGGAATAATCCTACCTAAGGAGGTAAAAAACCTGTACTCAGAAAACTATAAGACGTTGATGAAAGATGACACACACAGATGGAGAGATACACTATGATCTTGGATTGGAAGAATCAATATTTTGAAAATGAATATACTACCCAAAGCAATCTACAGATTTAATGCAATCCCTGTCAAACTACCAATGTCATTTTTTACAGAACTAGAACAAAAAATCTTAAAATTTCTATGGAGATACCAAAGACCCCGAATAGCCAAAGCAGTCTTGAGGGAAAAAAAACGGAGCTGGAGGAATCAGACTCCCTTACTTCAGACTATATTACAAAGCTACAGTATTCCAGAAAATATGGTACTGCCACAAAAACAGAAATATAGGTCAGTGGAAAAGGATAGAAAGCCCAGAGATAAACCCATGCACCTATGGTAAACTAATCTATTACCAAGGAGGCAAGGATATATAATGGAGAAAAGACAGTCTATTCAATAAGTGGTGCTGGGAAATCTGAACAGCTACATGAAAAAGAATGATATTAGAACCCTCCATAACACCATACACAAAAATAAACTGAAAATGGATTAGAGACCTAAATGTAAGACCAGACAATATAAATATCTTAGATGAAAACATAGGAAGAACACTCTTTGACATAAATCACAGCAAGATCTTTTTTGATCCATCTCCTAGAGTAATGCAGATAAAAACAAAAATAAACAAATGGGCCCTAATGAAACTTAAAATCTTTTGCAAAACAAACTATAAAGAAGATGAAAAGACAACCCTCAGAGTGGGAGAAAATACTTGCAAATGAATCAATGGACAAAAGATTAATCTCCAAAATATACAAACAGCCCATGCAGCTCAATATTAAAAAAACCCAAACAATCCAATCTAAAAATGGGCAGAAGACCTAAATAGACATTTCTCCAAACAAGACATACATTTGGCCAAGAGGCACATGAAAAGCTGCTTAGCATCACTAATTATTAGAGCAATGCAAATCACAACTACAATGAGGTATCACCTCACACTAGTTAGAATGGGCATCACCAGAAAATCTACAAACCACAAATGCTGGAGAGGATGTGGAGAAAAGGGAACCCTCTTGCACTGTTGATGGGAATGTAAATTGACACAGCCACTATGCCGAAATGTATGGAGGTTCCTTAAGAAAACTAAAAATAGAATTACCATATGACTCATCAATCTCAATACTAGGCATATATCCAAAGAAAACCATAATTCAAAAAGACATATGCACCCCTATGCTCATGCAGCACTACTTACAATAGCCAGGTCATGGAAGCAATCTGTGTCCATTGACATATGAATAGATAAAGAAGATGTGGTACATATATACAATGGAATGTTACTCAGCCATAAAAAGGAATGAAGTTGGTTCATTTGTAGAGATGTGGATGGATCTAGAGACTGTCATACAGAGTGAAGTAAGTTAGAAAGAGAAAAACAAATATCATATTTAAAGTGTATATGTGGAACCTAGAAAAATGGTACAGATGAAATAGTTTGCACGGCAGAAATAGATACACAGATGTAAAGAAGAAACGTGTGGACACACGGTGGGGGGAAATGGTGAGGCAGGGATGTGGTGGTAGTGATGTGACGAATTGGGAGATTGGGATTGACATTTATATGCTAATATGTATAAAATGGATAACTAACAAGAACCTGCTGTATAAAAAATAAATTAAATACAATTCAAAAATTCAAAATAAAAAAGAGAAATCAAATCATTTTCACAAATTGCATCCACAATCAAGGATGCATATTCACCAGTGGGAGTGAACCTTGCAAGTCATCTTAGAATTCCACATATCACATTCTGTATAGTATAGATTAAGTCTTCCTATTTTTGAAACTTATATTAATGAATCATATAATACAAACTCTTTTGTGCCTGGCTTCTTTTATTCATTAATGTTATATTGAGATTCTTCCATCTAGCTGTGTATAGCAATGATTTATTCATTTAATTTTTCTATTTTCATTCTCATTATTTCCATTTTATGAATATATCAAAATTTATCCATTCTAATGCTATTTAACATTTGGGTTGCTTGAAGTTTCATACCATTATGATAACATTTGTTTCTTCCAATGAACATGCATATGCATTTCTGATAAGCATATACCTAGGAGTTATTATCTTCAGCTTTAATAAAAACAATGAGTTTTCCCTAAAGTTATAAAAAAAAAATTCTATCTCAACCAACATCTTATGTGAGCTCTTGTTTCTCAGTATTCCCACAAAAACTTTGTTATAACCACCTTCTCTTTCATTTTTGTCACTGACTGTGTATATGTCAGTATTGGGTTGTGATTTTACATGATGGCTAGTGAATTAATGTATGTTTTCAAGCCACCCCCCATTTCTATTGGCTTTTTAAAATGTCCTTGTTATAAAATTGAAATTTAAATCACTACATTTTTCTATTTGTCCATCTTTCTCTCACATGTTTGCAGTTCTTCATATGTTTTCAATACAATTCCTTTATCAGATGTATACATTGCAAATATCTTCTACTATTTATGTGCCTTTATTTTTGTTCTCTTAATACATATTTGGATGAATAGGAATCATAATCTTAATGTAGTCTGGGTCGTTTTTTCCTTTATTATTATTACTTCTGGTGTCAAAAAAATAAATTGGTTTCCTAAAGTGGATAATCTATTGTACATTCTACATGTAGTGTATGAGGGTTTCAGTTTATTCATGTCCTCATCAGTAATTGATATCATAAGTCATTTAAATTTTACCTATTTTAATATGTGTTCAGTAGTATTTCCTTTAGTGTGTATTTCCATAATGACTAATAATATTAATCATCTTTTAATGGCTTATTTGCCATCTGTATGTCTATATGGTAAAGTTTCATTCAAATATTTTGCTTATTTTTAATTAATTTCCTTGTTTTCTTTTATTTATCTTTATTTCTTTTTATTAATTACTTTTTATAATCCTTTTTTTTTTTTTTTTTTTTTTAGCGGTACTCAGGCCTCTCACTATTGTGGCATCTCCCGTTGTGGAGCACAGGCTCTGGATGTGCAGGCTCAGTGGCCATGGCTCACGGGACTAGCCACTCCACAGCATGTGGGATCTTCCCAGACTGGGGCATGAACCCATGTCCCCTGCATCGGCAGGTGGACTCTCAACCACTGTGTCACCAGGGAAGCCCCTTTTTAAATCCTTTTTAGTGAGTTTTAATACTTCTTTTTAACTTTAAATATGTTTTTTATAAGATATGTATTTTGAAATATTTTCTCCCAGTGTGTGGCTTTCTTTTACATTTTCTTAATAGTATCTTCCAAAAAGCAGAAGTTTTTTATTTTGATGAAGTACGTTTATCTATATGTACTTTTGTGGATCACACTTTTAGCATTGTAACTAAGATATTTTTGCCTAAACAAAGGTCATATATATTTTCTCCCATATTTTCTTTTAGCTAATTTACACTTTAGGGTTTTACTTTTACATATAGGAGACATTTTGCATTAAAGATAGATATTAATATCCCATGAATTCAGGGTAATTTATTGAAAAACTTTTTTCTCCACTGGGTGACCTTTGCAACTTATCGGAAGTCAGTCTTCTTAGAAGAAATGCAATTTTATGTCAAATTTTTTTCTCTCTCTCCTTAGTTTGTCCCCTCAAGTGTCTACTTTTTGTCTCTCCATTCCCACAGAACCACCTAATATGCTGATCCCCGACAACATTTCTCTGCCTGGACAAGGTGTACATTCTCAGTCTTCTGTGTACACAGAATCTGAATATAACCTAATAAAAATAACCCCATTAGTTCAACATTTTAATTTATACTTCATCTCTTAAAATTTAACAGTCCTAGTTCTTATTGCTTCAGCGGACAGCTGATGTCTTTAGAGAGCTAGCTTTTAGAATTTGTGTAGATTTTCCAGTAGTTCTCAGTGAAATTATTGGTCTGCCTTTAGCAACTTCATATGACTTAAAAGGGATTACATTATTTAAAAAAAATCCCTGAGAGACAATTTTTCACAATTCTGTATTTCAGTTTTAATCCAATTCAATTTAGTAATGTTTCTTTTTTTAAAAAGTTTAATTTTAAAATACATTGGGTAAAATTTTATATTTAGTATAGATATTAAAAAATAGGTTGGGGCTTCCCTGGTGACACAGTGGTTGAGAGTCCACCTGCAAATGCAGGGGACACGGGTTCATGCCCTGGTCTGGAAAGATCCCACATGTTGTGGAGTGGCTGGGCCCGTGAGCCATGGCCGCTGAGCATGTGCATCCGGAACCTGTGCTCCACAACGGGAGAGGCCACAGCAGTGAGAGGCCCGTGTACCACAAAAAGAAAAAAAAATAGGTTGAAGAGGATTCTACCTCTGGAATGGTTGCCTGAAAGTCTTCATGGACCTATTGCCTAGTGAAACAGCCATAACTGCTAAAAATTATTTAAGACAGCCATTTAAAACCTCTGAAAATTGTTCTAAGGCCATAAGGCAAGTTAAGAATATTTATTCAATAAAATCTTCTAAGTCTTGTCAAGAACAGATAAAATCTGTGTCACTTGAGCCACAAAAGGTCCCTTCCACAAAAGGTCCCAATGTGGCAGAAACTCCATTCCAGCCAGGTGTGTGGCCAAGAATCAACCCTGGAAGGGGTAGACTACCATTTCTCTTCTCACTCAGCTCTGAGCTTCACAGGAATTAAGTTCCAGGAAAGCATAAGCAAGAAGTCGGAAGTCCCCTACCTCCTTAACCCCAAATCATATGGCAGAGGATCTATCCTAGTTCTTAGAAGCAGAGAAATTTGAGACACTGATTTCCTTTATTTGAACTTACTCATTGATTGGAGGATCCACCCTGGGAGAGGCAAACTAAGAATACCAGAGACTACAACCTTTCCCAGCAACCCTGTTTATAAAGCAGATGCATCACTCCAAGAGATGGGTGCTACTGTCCTTGCCCCAGCCCCAGATCAGTAGCTCAGAGTTTTTTTTTTTTTTTTTTCCGTGAAGAGAGTCAAGTCATTAGAACAGACAGCCACAAAGTTAAGGAACTGACTTTGTTTGGAGCGGAGGGTGGGGATGATGAAGGCTGAGAGCATTCTTTTAAACAGTGGAGATTTTGTTGGTAAGAAATTAAAAGAAAGCTGGAAAGCTCCATGAGAGCAACAAACTAAGTAGTAAGCCAGCTTATTAGAGAGAACCAGGGAGAGACACAGCTAAGAAGAGGCCTCCTATGGTCAAAACAAACCTCACAGATAGGCCTCAGAAACTATCCATACATAAAGTACCAAATTTAATTGGATCAGATTGTGGAACAATTTATGTCCCAAGGCACTATCAAAAACAATAGAGCAATGATCCATAAAGTAGTATAGCCTAACAGACAGATATAATACCAACAAAGGCCTACAGTTAAAAGGAGAGATCAGAAGAAGAGTCAGTCAAGGAGAAGATTGCTAAAATCACTGTCATCTTGGAGTAATTGCACAAGCCCAAGACTGTATACTATGAGGAAGGACATCACAGGCTTCACATTGTGGAGGAAATAGACTTTGCTAAAGTATTCCAACAAGTCATTAAACAAATATACAAGCAAACAACAGCTGCAGCAAGTTCCAGGAAGAGGGGATCGTGGACTCCCTCATATATATATATATATATATATATATATATATATATATATTTATTTATTTATTTATTTATTTTTATTATCTTTTTTGTGTGTGTGTGGTACGTGGGCCTCTCACTGTTGTGGCCTCTCCCCGTTGCAGAGCACAGACTCCGGATGCACAGGCTCAGCGGCCATGGCTCACGGGCCCAGCTGCTCTGCAGCATGTGGGATCTTCCTGAACCGGGGCATGAACCCGGGTCCCCTGCATCAGCAGGCGGACTCTCAACCACTGCGCCACCAGGGGAGCCCTATATATATATATATATATATATATATATATATATATATATATATATATATATGTGAAGAAAATGCCTGTGAGAGTGCTCAGATGTTGAACTTAACAAATACTTGAAAGTAAATTTTATAAATATTTTCAAGGAATTAAAGTAAACGTCCTTACAGAAATAAAGGAAAGTATGAGGACAAATAAAATCTGGGTAAAGAAAATCAGAGATAAACAAACAAACAAAATAAATAAATAAATAAAAGGTAAAATAATTTATTTCTAGCAGACCCATTTTATAGAAATAATAAAGAATGTTCTTCAGAGTGAAAGCAAATGACCATAGACAGTATTTTGAACATATGTGAAACATTGTTATAGGTAATTATGAATGCATATCTTTTCTCATTTTTTCTCTTAACTGATTTTATAAATAATTGTAGAAAATGATATGTATGTAGTTACATTGTTGGAGTCATAATGTATAAAACTTCAATATAATGACAATAATGGTGCAAAAGAGTTGAAGAGTGAGCAAAATTTTATTGGAGTAAGGAAATGATACTAGATAGTAACTATAATCCACAGGAACAAATGAAGAGAATCAGAATTATTAAGGTTAATAAAATAAACTTGATACATATACTGTTATTGGCTTTTTTATCTTAGCTTCTTTAAATGACAAAATTATATAAATTAATAATTGCAAAAATGTACATTTGGGCTCATATATTTGTATATAAAATAGCATAAGAAGGAAGAATGGGGAAGAGAAATATACAGGAAACATTCTGTTCTTACTATTTCTGTTCAATATTTTATCAGAAATTCTAGCTTTGGCAATTAAACATGGAAATGAAAGAAAAGAAAGAGGTGACACTATTTCTGATCACTTGCATATGCCATAAATTTATAGATAAAAGTCTTAAAATAAAATAGCAATAAATTAAAGAAGAGTAAGACTTGTATAGAGAAAGCTATCAAATATAATTGAAAGAAATTGAAGACTAACGGTTATGGTTCCTTTTTGCTTAATAGTTCCTTCATCAATTTCTTTCTTTGCTCTTGCATTTTACTATAAGCAGCAAAGAGAAACCAGGCTATGCTTTCCACACTTTACTTGGAAATCTCCTCGGCTAAATATCCAAGCTCTTGACTTACAAATTCTACTTTCCACCACTGAACAGCAGAACATAATTTGGCCAAGTTTTATTCCATTTATAAGGATAGCCATTCTTACAGTTTCTAATAATATGTTCCTCATTTCATCTGAATCTTCTCCAGAAGCACCTTTGACATTCATATTTCTAACAACAGTCTGTTCCTGTATTCTCCAAGATAATAGAAGCTTTCTCTACAGCTTTTCTCATTTCTTTCTAAGCCATTGCCAGAATTACTTTTAACATCCATATTTCTACCAAAAATCTCTGCAAGAAATCTCTGCAAAAACCTACAATCTAGGTTTCTGCTATCAAGTGCTTCAAAATTCTTCAAAAACTCTATCCATTACCCAATTCCAATTCCATTCCACTTCCACATTACAGTAGCATATCAATTCCTGATACTAAAATCTGTAATAGTTTTCTAGGGCTTCTGTAACAAAGCACCACAAACTGGTTAGCTTAAAACAACACAAATGTGTTTTCTCAACTCTGGAGGCAAGAAATCTGAAATTGAGGTATTGGCAGGAGCATGCTTCCACTGAGATCCTGAGTGGAATTCTTCCTTGCTTCTTCTCAGCTTCCTGTGATGGCAAAGAATCCTTGGTGTTTCTTAGCTTGAAGCTGTGTCACTTCAATCTCTGTCTCTTTCATCATATAGTGTTCTTCCCGTGTATTTCGGTGTTCAAGTGAGGTTATTTTCATCTTATAAGGATTCCAGTCATACTAAGTTAGGGACACACTCTACCCCAGTTTAATTTCATCTTAAGTAACTGCATCTGAAATAGCCCTAATTCTGAATGAGATCACATCCGGAAGTGTTGAGTGTTAAGACAGTTTTCTGGAGGACAAAATTCAATCCCTAACAGACCTCTTCTTCACACCATACACAAAAATGAACTAAAACAGATCATAAACTTATAAGTATGAGCTGAAACTATAAACATAAAACATTTAGAGAAAATGTAGAAGAAAATCATTTTAACCTTGGGTTAGGGAAAGCCTACCTGGATATGACACCAAAAGCACAAGTGACAAAAGAAAAATAATGATAAATTTACCTCATCAAAACTAAACCATTTGTCCTTCAAGGGATACCATCAAGAATGTGGAAATATTGAGATTTAATTAAAAAAAAACAAACAAAGAGTGCTACAAAACTATGTAAATAAAAGCATCTGACAGTTTGCTCTCAAAAAAAAAAAAAGAATGTGGAAACACAACACAAACAGAAAATATTTGCAAATCATGTATTTCATAAGAAACTTGTATCTAGTATATATAAAGAACAAGTACGACAATAATAAAAAGAGAAGCCAATTAAAAATGGTCAAAGAATCTGAGTAGACATTTCTCCACATAAAAAATACAAATAGCAATTAAGCATGTGAAATCATTTTCAAAGTCATTAGCCATCAAGGAAATGCAAATCAAAACCACTATCAGATACCATTTCACACACACTCCACTATCTATAATCAAAAAGACAGACAATAAAAAGGTTTGATAAGTATGTGGAGAGAGTAAAAATCTCATATACATCTGGTGGGAATGTAAGATGATGCAGTTGCTTTGGAAAATAATCTGGAAATTTCTCAGAAAGTTAAATGTAGGATTACCAAATGACCCAGCAATTCCACACCAAGGTATACACCTAAAGGAAATGGAAACATATCCACACAAAACTTGTTCATAGCAGCATTGTTCATAACAACAAAAAAGTAGGAAAAGACAAATCTCCATCAACTGATGAATGGGTTTAAATGCATTGTATCTATGCAACAATAGAATACTATTCAGCCTTAAGAAGAGATGGTATATTGATATATGCAACAAGGATAAACCTTGAAAACATACATAAAAGAAGCCAGTCCCAAAATACCACATATTGTATCACTCCATTTATATGAAATGTCTATAATAGGTAAATGCATAGAGACAGAAAGATGATTATTGGTTGCCTAGGGCTGGGGAGGTTAAGGGGAAATGGGGAAGGACCAATTCTGGATACTGAGTTTCTTTGCAGCGTGGTTTAAATGTTCTAAAATTGATTGTGGTGATGGTTGCAGAACTCTGTGAATGTACTAAAAACCATGAACTGTACACCTTAAATGGGAGAATTGCATTGTATGAGAATTATATCTCAATAAAGTTGTTATATTAAAAAACAAGGGGTTGAAATATATGTGATTACATATAAATATATAGTATAAAATGTACCTTATATAAACAAATATAAGTTGTGTAAGCAGGTCATGTAATATTATAGACAAAACCCCATTATATTTATTATTTAAACACTCTTAAACACTTACTATTAACTGATTTGTTTTATGTACAACCTTACTGGGCTCTCCTAAGTCTATAGAATCATCATGTATAATAATTATCTTCATTTTATAGGTAAGGAAACTAAGATATTTTTTTAATTTTAAAGATCTGTTCTAAAGCACAATAAATAATTTGTAAAGGACTTTAAGTTCAACAGGCTGCTTTAATTTAAAATATTAACTAAAATTG
This sequence comes from Mesoplodon densirostris, assembly GCF_025265405.1. Taxonomy (NCBI): domain Eukaryota; kingdom Metazoa; phylum Chordata; class Mammalia; order Artiodactyla; family Ziphiidae; genus Mesoplodon; species Mesoplodon densirostris. The sequence continues at coordinate 65,285,740 of NC_082662.1, read as the reverse complement.
CATTAGCCTGAGAAACACAATGAATAAATGAAATGACAGACAAAACAGAAGTCAACTGAACAGGAAGTGGAATGACGTTTATCTGCCTATTCCCTTTATCACTGTTGATTGGAGCCCAAGTAGATTAGTAAAAAGAACACTTACCACAGATTCAGGAAACCCAGTTCTTAGTCTGGTTTACTAATCAGATATATTTAGACATTAAATTAAATATTCCTTTGTCACAGTTTCGTCAAGATCTTTAGTTTACCCCTGTAAATTGACCATAAATGTCATGTTACTCACCTTCAAAATCTTCTTCAACTGATGTGAGCACTCATCATGCCTCAAGATATGGGTTAAATTGTGTCCCCCAAAAAAGATGTGCTGAAATCCTAGATGCAGTACCTCGGAATGTGACCTCTTTGGAAATAAAGTCATTGTAGATTTAGTTACTTAAGATAAGGTGATACTGGAGTAGGGTAAACCCATAATCCACTATGACTGGTGTTCTTACAAGAAGAGGAAAAAAAAGATACAGAGCCACAGACACTTAAGAGGAGAATACAATGTCATGACGGAGGCAGAGATTGAAGTTTTACAGTGGCAAGCCAAGGACTGCCAAAGGATTTCTTGCAAACCATCAGATGCTAGGAAGAGGCAAGAAAAAATTGCCCTCTACAGATTTCAGAGGGATCATTGCCCTGCCAATATTTTGATTTTTGAGTTCTAGCTTCCAGAGCTTCAAGAGATAATAAAGTTCTATTGCTTTAGCCACCTAGTTTGTGGTATTTTGTTATGGCAGCCCTAGGGAACTAATACATTCTCAAACCTACTTTGCCTAAATAAGCCCTTTTAAAAACTGGCTTGCATTTATTACATACTTACTAACTGCCACACACAGTGCTAAACACATTATATACATTCTAAACTACAAAGAATTCAATAAAAAAAACAAAGAAACAAATAAAACTCTTAGAAGTATGAGTCAATATTTATCACTATTGTCAGATTGTGAAAAAAACTGTGGCTAAGAAATTTGTCTTGAATCAAAAATATTTTAAGAGTGGTATGTCTGTTCCAACGTGGCCTGACCCTAGACCTGTGTAATTAATCACTACACAGGTTAATCTGTAATGCTTGGAAAGTTTTTTTTGTTTTTTTAACAATGAAAATCATAATTTTTCTCCATTTCTACTTAATCTCCATTAAATAAAATGCTAACAGTTGAAATAGCCTTGCAGTAATGAAATGCTTTTCAAATTGTCTAGCAGTAAATACTTTTATTGGAATAAAAAAATCACTAAAGTATACAATCAATTTAAATAGTGAAATACAGTCTTCTTTCATTTGATGGAAAAGATTTTTCTCTCTTTTTGTGTGTTCCAATAAAGATAAATCAATGAAGAAGTTTTCTATTGAGGTTAATGTTTTCCATAAATAAAAAACGCCAAGCTCTTGGGAAATAGTGCTTTTTTAATCTTTTTTTAAAATCTGCTTTATCATGAAACTTTCAAATCCAAGGTCACTTACTGTATGATGTCATATGGTGTTTTTTATTCTTTTTGCATTTTCTGAAAATAATATTTAGTAATAATAAAAATATAAGGCAGCTTATATAATTACAACAGTATACCTAAGTTAGTGTGTGCCTCAAGTTTACAATTATTACCACAAAATGAATGTTATATCAAAGTCTTACAGTGAAAGTAATGGAAAGCTTAATTATAACTTCTTAATTATTTAATATAAACATGTTGCAATCTTTTTTATGGATTTCACTTTTTGTGTGTTTTTTCTGGTTGAGCTAAACAATCACACATAGTATTTTTTTACTATACTTTTTTTATACTCTTTTCCATTATGGTTTATCACAAGATGTTTAATATAGTTCTCTTTGCTATACTTTAGGACCTTGTTGCTTATCCATTCTAAATGTAACAGTTTGCATCTACCAGCCCCAAACTCCCAGTCCAGAGGGATGGACTGGGAATGACACATAGTATTCATTTACTTATTTTGTACTAACCTGAAAAGATGTGTCCCAAGAAAAATGGAGTAGTAGTTTTTATCTTATTTCCTATGTTTAATAGTTTTCTTTTTTACAGTCTCAATAACTCATTTTGACACGTCAGAGTTTACTATATATAATCAATCACCAAATCAAGTATTATGGCACAGGATAGCGTTTGGTGACCCATTTAGTTGGTGGCCACAGACAAAATAGTTCAGGAAAAAATAATTCTTATTTTACAAGTTGAATTTATAAGTCGGTTCGATTTGTCAGAGCATTTTCAATCATTTTTACTGAGTACAAATGTAAGTTATTTCCTCATTATATGTCTATTTTATTATATATCTCATACATCATATCATTGTTATCCATATTTTCTCCATCTTATGAGAGTTTATTCTGCAGTTTCTACTGATAACAGTGGAACAGGAACATGCACTGCCAAGATGTTGTCTCAGAAATTCTTTATGGACTTCTAAAAATCCATTCCAATAATCTAATAATATTAATATCTTTTCATAGAATTGCTCAGACAACATGGTAATAATATTTTAAATGAGCTTCATATTGTTGAAACAAGCCATACTTCTGAATGCAAAACCATATTTTTGCAGAAATTTTCATGAAACTCAAAAGTGCTTATCTGAAAGTCAAAGTCATTAAGAACCCAAGCTGAGAAGCCCTAACTCTTGAGTATCTCTTTTTTAAATCTGCTACCTCAGGTGGTTGGGAAGCCATATGGAAGGAAGGGTTTACATAGTTGACTGAGGCAGGCTGTGGAGGATAAGTGAGAGGGACTTGCATGAAAAGATAAATATATATGTATTTCAAATAAAATTGTATTATAAAACATATAATATTTAACTTTGTTTAATATTAAAAATATATTATGAAAAACTGTCCATAATTTATCAGAACTTACATCATCTCAGCATAGGAATATACCTTAATTTATGCAGTCAACCCACTATAATTGGGGATTAAGTTTTATTTTCTTCATTTTCCAATATAACTAAGGTTTTCATGAATAAGTATATGTATTCATATTTGGTTATACCTTTGATATATTCTTTATTGCATGAAGTGGAATTTCTAATACCAAAGGTTCATATATTTATTACACTTATGAATCTGTATTATAAAATTGCCTTTCATAAAGATTATTTAAATGTTGCAAGAGAATATGTTCTCCAAATGTTATAAAACATTGGATATTATAATTAGTTATCACTAAAAAATTCAATGAGTACAATAGTAAAGAATTATTTTGATATGCAGTTCATTAATTATAAGAGGAAAAGTAATTAAAATATTTATTTGTTATTTCTATTTCTTGCATTTTAAATAGCTTTATTTTGAATTTTATCCATTCCATTGCATTTTTTTATTTTTTTATTTTTTATTTTTTGCTTTACAACAAATTTAATCAGCTATACATATACATACGTTCCCATATCCCCTCCCTTTTGTGTCTCCCTCCCACCCTCCCCACCCCACCCCTCCAGGCAGTCACAAAGCACCGAGCCAACCCCCCCGCACCATGCGGCCGCCTCCCACCAGCCATCTACCCCACGTCTGGTAGTGTATACATGTCCATGCCGTCCCCCCACCCCGTCACAGCCCACCCCTCCCCCTCCCCATATCCCCAAGTCCAACCCCCTAGTAGGTCTGCGTCTTTATTCCTGTCCTACACCCACGCCCCTCATGACATTTTTTTTCTTAAATTCCATATATATGTGTCAGCACACAGCACCTGTCCCTCTCCCTCTGACTTACTTCACTCTGTATGACAGACTCTAGGTCCATCCACCTCATTACAAATAGCTCAATTTCATTTCTTTTTATGTCTGAGTAATATTCCATTGTATATATGTGCCACATCTTCTTTACCCATTCATCCGATGATGGACACTTAAGTTGTTTCCATCTCTGGGCTATTGTAAATAGGGCTGCTATGAACATTTTGGTACATGTCTCTTTTTGAATTATGGTTTTCTCAGGATATATTCCCAGTAGTGGGATTGCTGGGTCATATGATAGTTCTATTTGTAGTTTTTAAGGAACTTCCATACCGTTCTCCATAGTGGCATTTTGATAATTGTAATTTTGATAATTGTAAACGAATGGTAAATATTTTAAAATCAATATATCAACAAATGTCTTACAAAGTTTGATTTTAATTTAGCAATTATTTTTATTGATTTAAAAATCATAATAATTGTACAGTGATCAAATCAATTAGTCCTCAACTTCATCATTTTTATGTTTGGTCTTATGTAAAAAAAAATATATATATATATATATATATATATATATATATACATGTGCATGCACACATACACACATATATGTATACATGTATATATATTTGTGCATATTTATATACACATATAATTATATATATATATACACATACATACCTTTATACATATGTGTATACATTTATCTAAAACTATAACTATTTCTGTGCATATATTATACATGTCTCTCTCTCTCTCTCTCTCTCTCTATATATATATATATATATATATAGAGAGAGAGAGAGAGAGAGAGAGAGAGAGAGAGAGAGAGAGAGAGAGATAGCTAGAGAGATAGCATCATATACTGATTCATGGAAGAGACTCTGGAACCAATGGCTTTAGTTTGATTACCTACCCAAACTTTTAGTTCTTTAGGGTGGACAAATTTTTTAAATCTCTGTGTACAAGTTTTCTCACAATAACATAGGAGTGACAATAATACCTATGCCATTGGGTTGTTATGCAAAATAAATATCAATTTTTGTAAAGCATGTAGAACAGTGACTTTCACGGTATAAGAAAATGTATTTGTTAAAATAATATTGGGGTCACTGGGACTGATTAGAGATTATTACAATATTGAGTTTTTCAATTCATATATTTGTTATATTTTATTCAGGTTTTCTTTCTTTCCCTCAATAATGTTATATAGTTTTCTGTAGAGATCTTGGGCATATTTTGTTTCAATCCCTAAGTATTCAAGGGTTTAAATGTTATGGAAAAATAAAAATTTCAATTTCAATTTTCCAAATGTATAGGTATACAATTTTTATGTTTGCCTTGTATAAATCGACCCTGCTTAAATTTATTATTAATTCTAATCATATGTATTAATTCAATGTACACAATCATAAGCTCTGCAAGTAATTTCAATTTTGTTTCTTTCTAATAATTGTTTTATTCCACTATTGCAGATCTGCTGATAACTCTCAAATTTTACTTTTCTGAAAATGTGTGTTTTTTACTCTCATTTTAGAATTATAGTTTAGTGGGTTCTACAATTCTATGTTGGCAGTTGTTTTCTTTCAGAACTTTAAAGATACCTTTCCATTATCTTCTGGCTTTTATTATTTCTTTAGAGAAATTAGCTTACTGTTTTTCCTTCAAACAATGTATCTTTCATTCTAGCTTCTTCAAAGATTTGTCTTTGTTAACTTTAAAAAATACATTGTGCCTAGTTACTTTTAAAATTCTTCCATTTGTCCTTTATATAGTCTTTTTAAATTATGTGGCTTGATATCTGTCATCCATTTTGGAAAAATTTTCTTTTTAATTGTAGTTTCCTTCTAGGTCTTTTCTTGTTACACGTTTCTGTGTTTTCTGTGCTTTTATTGTCTTCTTTCAATATATTTCTCTTAGTTTTTGGTTTTCTGCAATTTGAATATAATATGCATCTGCATGTTTTAGAGGTTTTTGGGGGTCATTTTACCTTCTTCCAATTATAACTCGTTCTTTTAGTGGTCTGTCTCTGGTGAATGTTTCTCCAATTGTTAGCTTTAATTCTCCTGAGTCTTCTTCTGTTTCCTTGTTGCATACTTCCCAGCCAATTTCCTCAAAAACCTTACCCCTGTTGGCTATGTTTTGGTTTTCCCCTTATGATACAAAGGAAAGTTAGAAGGGGCTGGGATTATGTTTCAGAATTGTGCTTAGGCAAAGCCTTTCCCTGGAGAGTAGTCCTGTTTATGTAGACGTCTCTGGACATACTTTAAAATGACTACTTTTCCCTTACCTTGCCAGAGCCATGAAAGGATCTTTCTCAGATCCTCATGAGGAACCATGAAAGTATGAGAGCATCCCTATATCTGTGTCCCCCTGAGGGTGTATCATTTTCACTTTAATCCACATTCAATCTCAATTCATTGATTTACTAATTAAGTGTTCCTACCAGTTTATGGCTCCGGCAATTTCTGCTCTAGGTAAGCAGATCTTGGTTCCTGTCTCTCTCCTGATATGCATGTTTCTTCAGATTTTGGTGTGGCCGTTTTTCCTGTGACCTCAGTTTTCTCATGAGTCCAACAAAAAGCATTGATTTTCAGTTTCTGTACCTTTTTCTTATTGGTAGGATGAGAGTGATGATTTCCCAGCTCTTTCCTGTCAGAATTGAAACACTAACCCATTTTTTTAATAGGTGTTTTTTTGTGTGTCTCCTTTAAAAAAATGTAAATTGTATTAGTTACTCTGTGTATAGCATTAGGAATAAATCAATTTCACTTTTCTCAAATTTATTGCCTCATTATTCAGAAACTGTACTCTGTTATTTCTCACTCTGGAAGAAGGACACATTATTTTTTCACTTTTGCTTTCTAATGTATTCACAGCTTAAAGAACAGTTCCTGACTTACATTATAATAATTAAATATTTGTTGACTTGATGAATATAAACAAGATCTCATTTCTGAGCTCCTAGGGTTTTGATTTGCTGTTACTTTGTTTTACATATCTTTCCCTATGTCAACATCATTTTTTTACTGTAATAGTTTTATATTATCTTGATGTTTTGTAAGATAACTCTTCTAAAATTGAGAATCAGAATAAAATTCCAGAGGAAGCCCTGAGAATTTATAAATGCATTTCAATCATACCTATATCCTTGTAATGAAATTTTCTTTAAGAGCATATCATTGAGTTTATTTAGATCTTTATCATGCCTTTGTTTTGTTACAGTAATTTGCAGATGACAGAAAACCTTCAAACTATTTTAGGTAGAACATGAATTAATTGCTTACAAATAGTGGAAAGGGTTGGAGGAGCAGTGTTTAGTCTAGATCTCCAGAAATTACTACTTGGACAAAATTATATATTGACCTGCCAATGAAGTTCTACCCTTGCCATGAACAGAAATTTGATTCAAAGGAAGTCAACAGTCATAGCTGCTGGCTCTGTGATCACCTAACATTACCCATTTTGCCCAGATCAGCAAGGTGCTACCACAAATGTTGGCTCCAGGAGAACACCAGCTTCACTGCCATTTAGAGATCAGAAAGCTGTTTCTAGAATTTTTGGCTCCAGAACCATATTGGGTCTAATAGAAAATGCAAAAGCAAAAATAAATATCTTGGACATTGCCAAATTCCCAGTGTAGCTAAGTTCCAAATTCCAGTCCAAGCTCAGTTGAGTACACATCACTGGCAGAACTTAAGTCTCTTCTGGGACCTAAAATGCAAAAGAATGTGAGAAACATGCTTTTCAGCTTTTTTTTTGTGTGTGTGTGTGTGTGTGTGTTACCCGTGCCTCTCACTGTTGTGGCCTCTCCCGTTGCGGAGCACAGGCTCTGGACGTGCAGGCTCAGTAGCCATGGTTCATGAGACCAGCCACTCTGCGGCATGTGGGATCTTCCCAGACTGGGGCACGAACCCGTGTCCTCTGCATCGGCAGGTGGACTCTCAACCACTCCTCCACCAGGGAAGCCCAGCTTTTTTATTGATGCAATATAGTAATGTACACTTGGAAGGAAGTTTAAAAAGTGGTGGTTGACCTAATGGATATTTCTGCCACTCTGTCAAAAACTTTTGAATGCTATAGATGTCTTGATTATCTTTTCTTAGATTTCATCTGATTTTTTTATTTCTTTTTTTTTTAGTGGTTACGTTTCTATTGTAAAATTAAATTAAGTGACATCTTCTAATTGATTTTAATGTTATTTATTTTTATAATAATTTAATATCCAGAAAATTGCATAATTTACTTCTTCTAACTGTTGTAATTTGTACTTAAGTATTTATGTATGTAACATTTCATCTACATATAAGGGTTACTTTTACTATTTCTGAGCAGTTTACCATTTATCTATGCATTTATTTACTTGTCTTTTTTTACAGATTTGCGGTATAAGGCATAAAATCAAGAGTCCATATTATGTGCTACTTTGGCATCTGGTAAAATTGAGAGTTACTGAAGTGGCCTAACTACAAATTCCACTCTCTACTCTGCTCCCATGGGTAATAGGTCCCAGACACATAGCTCTTCTTGCTTAGCTCTGAGTAGTGGGCTTCAGTTCCCTGATAGCATGTAGAATTATTCAAACAAGACAATTTCATTTCTTTTCTAAGAACCAGAGAATATTCCACCCTCTTACACCAAAAAAAGACACCTCTCACACTTCCTCCTTTATCACTCTGTTCCTGCATGCAACACCCATATAACCTTCTGTGCTTTGCAGTGTCTTCCTCCCCCAGACTATGGGTGTGTGTGACTAATACATTTCTTGCCTATATCATCTACAGTGTCGTGTTGTGTGTTTAGCCATACCTATATCCTAGGTCAGGACTCCACACCTCAATAATGAGGCAAATAACAGATAATTACAACAGAGTTTTATCTCCAGTCTAACTTAGAAATATAGGATTAATGTAATCCTCTTATAAAATCAATTTTTTTGAGTAACCTTTTTTTCTAAACTTATTAATTTCTGTTTCATCACTCATAATTCACTTGAGTGTAAGCTTTATTCCCCTCACTTTTTTTCATTCCCCCCCCACTTCTTAATTTAGATACAAATGTCTTTAATATTTGAGATCTCTTATTTTCTAAGAATTAACACTGCAAATTTCATTGTATCTTGTAAGTTTGACATAGTTAATTCATTATTGATCAATTCTAAGTATACTTAAAGTTTCACTTTTATAATTTTGAATCATGATTTACTTGTAGATGTATGGTGCTTTTTATATCCTCTCTTATATTTGAATCAAATAGAAATTCTACTATGATCAGAAAATATTATATTTATGATGCTGAATCTTTGAAAATTGTTGAGACTTGTCTTAAGGATTTGCATATGGTTAAATTTTACAATTATTTTATGGAAGCTTAAAAACATCATTTTATCCAGTTGTTGTATGCAGCTTCTTTTTCTGTCACTTAACTCATATGCTAATTATGTTGTTTAAGTGTTTTATACATTTGCTGCTATTTTTCTAAATTTTTGGTCAACTGAGAGATAGGTTGAATTCTATTACTGTGCTGTATAATTTTTTTCCCTTATAATTCTATACATTTATTCCCTTCCATATCTTGATACTATGGTATTAACTGAACTTAAATGTAGAATTGTTATAGTTACCTGAATAATTGAAACTTTGTAGTTAGTGTCCACATGTATTTCTAATGACACTTTACATTTAAAGTATATCATGTATGATATTAATATAGCTATTATTACACTATTTGGTGAATGTACACTGGATTTATCTTTTCAAATATTTCTATTTCAACCTTTCAATGTTTGTATATTGTAGATATTTCTCCTGTAAACAGTATAACTCTCATGATTATTTTTTTAATTTCAGACTAAAGATTTTTCTTTTTAATTAATGAGTTACTACATGCTATTGTTTAAACGTTTGTATTCCTCCAAAATTTATATTTTGAAATTCTAATGCCCAGCATGGTGAAATTAGAGCACAGCAACAGGGGTGCTGAGGGCAAAGCAGAGAGATTCTCACACAGAGGATCAGTGCTGACCAGCACTCACCAGCCCGAGAGGCTTGTCTGCTCACCCGTCGGGGCAGACGGGGGCTGGAAGGTGAAGATGGGGTTTCCGAGGTCAGATCCCAGGGAGAGGAATGGGGTTGGCTGTGTGAACACAGCCTAAGGGGGTTAGTGAGCCACAGCTAGACGGGAGGGAGTCCAGGAAAAGGTCTGGAGCTGCTGAAGAGGCAAGAGACTATTGTTTCGAGTTGCACGAGGAGATGGGATTCAGAGCACCACATAAAAGAGCTCCAGAGATGGGTGCAAACTGCGGCTATCATGGTGGACACCAGAGATGGGCATGTGACGCTAAGGCTGCTGCTGCAGCCACCAAGAAGCCTGTGTGCAAGCACAGGTCACTATCCCCACCTCCCCTCCCAGGAACCTGTGCAGCCCACCACTGCCAGGGTCCCGTGATCCAGGGACAACTTCCCTGGGAGAACACATGGCACACCTCAGGCTTTGGCAATGTCACGCTGGCCTCTGCAACCACAGGCTCGCCAGGGATCAGATGCCCTCAGGTAACCTACACACAGAGGCTGGGCCAAATCCAAAGCTGAACCACAGGAGCTGTGCAAACAAAGAAGAGAAAGGGAAATCTCTCCGTGCAGCCTCAGGAACAGCGGATTAAATCTCCACAGTCAACTTGATGTACACAGTATCTGTGGAATACCTGAATAGAAAATGAATCATCCCAAAAGTGAGGCAGAGGACTTTGGGAGCAAAGATATATATATATTATTTTCCTTTTTCATTTTTTTTTCTTTTCTTTTTTGTGGTACACGGGCCTCTCACTGTTGTGGCCTGTCCCTCTGTGGAGCACAGGCTCTGGACGCACAGGCCCAGCGACCATGGCTCACGGGCCCAGCTGCTCCATGGCATGTGGGATCCTCCCGAACCTGGGCATGAACCAGTGTCCCCTGCATCGGCAGGCAGACTCCCAACCACTGTGCCACCAGGGAAGCCCCTTTTTCACTTTTTATGAGTGTGTATGTGTATGCTTCTTTGTGTGATTTTGTCTGTATAGCATTCTTTTTAACATTGTCCTAGGGTTCTGTCTGTCCTATTTTTCTTTTTCTTTTTGTATAGTTTTTATTGCTTGTTATCATCGGTGGATTTGTTTTATGGTTTCATTGCTCTCTTTTTTCTTTCTTTTTTTCATTACTTTTAAATTTTTTTATTTTTAATAATTATTGTTTTATAACTTTATTTTATTTATTTTCTTTCTTTATTTCTTTTTTTTCTCCCTTATCTTCTGAGCTGTGTGGCTGATAGTGTATTGGTCCTCTGGCTGTGTGTCAGGCCTGTGCCTCTGAGGTGGGAGAGCCGAGTTCAGGACATTTGTCTACAAGAGACCTCCAAGCTCCACGTAATATCAAACAGTAAAAGCTCTGCCAGAGATCTCGATCTCAACACTAAGACCCAGCTCCACTCAGAGACCAGCAAGCTACAGTGCTGGATCACTATGCCAAACAACTAGCAAGACAGGAACACAATGCCACCCATTAACAGAGAGGCAGCATAAAATCATAATGACATCACAGATATGCCAAAACACACCACTGGACACAGTCCTGCCACTGGAAAGACAAGATCCAGGCTCATCCACCAGAACAAAGGCACCAGTCCCCTCTACCAGGAAGCCTACACAACCCACTAAACAAAGTTCACCCACTGGGGGCAGACACCAAAAACAAAAGTAACTATGAACCTGCAACCTGTGAAAAAGAAACCCCAAACACAGTAAGTTATGCAAAATGAGAAGAAAGATAAACACATAGCAGATGAAGGAGCAAGGTAAAAACCCACCAGACCAAATAAATGAAGAGGAAATAGGCAGTCTACCTGAAAAAGAATTCAGACTAATGATAGAAAAGATGATCCAAAATCCTGGAAATAGAATGGAGGAAATACAAGGAACATTTAACAAGGATCTAGAAGAACTAAAGAGCACACAAACAATAATGAACAACATAATAAATGAAATTAAAAATTATCTAGAAGGAATAAATAGCAGAATAACTGAAGCAGAAGAATGGATAAGTGACCTGGAATATAAAATAGTAGGAATAACTACTGCAAAGAAGAATAAAGAAAAAGGAATGAAAAGAATTGAGGACAGTCTCAGAGAATTCTGGGACAACATTAAACACACAAATATTCAAATTATAGGTGTCTCAGAAGAAGAAGAGAAAAAGAAAGGGATGAGAAAATATTTGAAAAGATTACAGCTGAAAATTTCCTGAATATGGGAAAAGAAATATGGAAAATCCAGTCCAGGAAATGCAAACAGTCCCATACAGGATAAATCCAAGGAGAAACATGCCAAGACACATATTAATCAAACTATCAAAAATTAAATACAAAGAAAAAATATTAAAAGCAGCAAGGGTGAAACAACAAATAACATACAGGGAATTCCCATAAGGTTAACAGCTGATCTTTCAGTAGAAACTCTGCAAGCCAGAAGAGAGTGTCAGGACATATTTAAAGCGATGAACGGGAAGAACCTGCAACCAAAATTGCTCTACCCAGCAAGGATCTCATTCAGATTCAACAGAGAAAATAAAACCTTTACAGACAAGGAAAAGCTAAGATAATTCAGCAGTACCAAACCAGCTTTACAACAAATGCTAAAGGAACTTCTCTACGTAGGAAACACAAGAGAAGGAAAAGATCTACAATAACAAACCCAAAACAATTAAGGAAATGGTAATAGGAACATACATATTGATAATTACCTTAAATGTAAATGGATTAAATGTTTCAACCAAAAGACATAGATTGGCTGAATGGATACAAAAACAAGACTTGTACATATGCTGTATACAAGAGACCCACTTCAGACATAGGGACATATACAGAGTGAAAGTGAGGGGATGGAAAAATATATTCCATACAAATGGAAATCAAAAGAAAGCTGGAGTAACAATTCTCATATCAGACAATATAGACTTTAAAATAAAGACTATTACAAGAGACAAAGAAGGACACTACATAATGATCAAGGGAACAATCCAAGAAGAAGAAATAACAATTGTAAATATTTATGCACCAAACATAGGAGAATCTCAATACATAAGGTAAATGCTAACAGCCATAATAGGGGAAATTGACAGTAACAAAATCATAGTAGGGGATTTTAACACCTCACTTTCACAAATGGACAGATCATCCTAAATGAAAATAAATAAGAAAACACAAGCTTTAAATTAGACATTAAACAAGTTGGACTTAATTGATATTTATAGGATATTCCATCCAAAAACAACAGAATACACTTTCTTCTCAAGTGCTCATGGAACATTCTTAAGAATAGATCATATCTTGGGTCACAAATCAAGCCTTGGTAAATTTAAGAAACTTGAAATCATATCAAGTATCTTTTCTGACAACAATGCTGTGAGACTAGATATCAATTACAGGAAAAAATCTGTAAATAATACAAACACATGGAGTCTAAACAATACACTACTTAATAACCAAGAGATAACTGAAGAAATCAAAGAGGAAATTAAAAAAATACCTAGAAACAAATGACAAGGGAAACACAACAACCCAAAACCTATAGGATGTAGCAAAAGCAGTTCTAAGGGGGAAGTTTATAGCAATACAATCCTACCTCAAGAAACAAGAAAACACCTGAAATAAACAACCTAACATTACACCTAAAGCAATTAGAGAAAGAAGAACAAAAAAACCCAAAGTTAGCAGAAGGAAAGAAATCATAAAGATCATATCAGAAATAAATGAAAAATAAATGAAGGAAACAATAGCAAAGGTCAATAAAACTAAAAGCTGGTTCTTTGAGAAGACAAACAAAATTGATAAACCATTAGCCAGACTCATCAAGGAAAAAGGGAGAAGCCTCAAATCAATAGAATTAGAAATGAAAATGAAGTAACAACTGACACTGCAGAAATACAACGGATCATGAGAGATTACTACAAGCAACTGTATGCCAATAAAATGGACAACCTGGAAGAAATGGACAAATTCTTAGAAAAGAACAACCTTCCAAGACTGAACCAGGAGGAAATAGAAAATATAAATAGACCAGTCACAAGCATTGAAATTGAGACAGTGATTAAAAATCTTCCAACAAACAAAAGCCCAGGACCAGATGGCTTCACAGGTGAATTCTGTGAAACAGTTAGAGGAGAGCTAACATCTATCCTACTCAAACTCTTCCAAAATATAGCAGAGGGAGGAATAATGCCAAACTCATTCTACAAGGCCGCCATCACCCTGATACCAAAAACAGAGAAAGATGTCACAAAGAAAGAAAACTACAGGTCAATATCACAGATGAACATAGATGCAAAAATCCTCAACAAAATACTATCAAATGGAATCCAACAGCACATTAAAAGGATCATACACCATGATCAAGTGGGGTTTGTCTCAGGAATGCAAGGGTTCTTCAATATATGCAAATCAAACACTGTGATACACCATATTAATGAATTGATGGATAAAAACCGTATGATCATCTCAATAGATGCAGAAAAAGCTTTCAACAAAATTCCACACCAATTTATGATAGAAACCCTCTAGTAAGTAGGTATAGAGAGAACTTACCTCAACACAATAAAGGCCACATATGACAAACCCACAGCCAACATCGTCCTCAATGGTGAAAAGCTGAAACCATTTCCACTAATATCAGGAACAAGATAAGGTTGCCCACTCTCACCACTATTATTTAATATAGTTTTGGACATTTTAGCCAAGCAATCAGGGAAGAAAAAGAAAAAGGAATCCAAATCAAAAAAGAAGAAGTAAAGCTGTCACTGTTTGCAGATGACATGATACTATGCATAGAGAATCATAAAGGTGCTACCAGAAAACTACTACTGCTAATCAATGACTTTAGTAAAGTAGCAGGATACAAAATTAATGCTCAGAAATCTCTTGCATTCCTATACACTAATGATGAAAAATCTGAAAGAGAAATTAAGGAAACACTCCCATTTACCATTGCAACAAAAAGAATAAAATACCTAGGAATAAACCTAACTAAGGAGACAAAAGATCTGTATGCAGAAAACTATAAGACACTGATGAAATAAATTAAAGATGATACAAACAGATGGAGAGACATACCATGTTCTTGGATTGGAAGAATCAACCTTGTGAAAATGACTATACTAACCATGGGAATCTCAAGATTCAATGCAATCCCTATCAAACTATCACTGACATTTTTCACAGAACTAGAAGAAAAAATTTCACAATATGTATGGATATACAAAAGACCCTGAATAATCAAAACAATCTTGAGAAAGAAAAACGGAGTTGGAGGAATCAAGCTCCATGACTTCAGACTAATCTACAAAGCTACAGTAATCAAGACAATATGGTACTGGCACAAAAAAGGAAATATAGATCAATGGAACAGCATGGAAATCTCAGAGATAAGCCCACGCACATAAACCCAGGCTCAGTATTTGTGGTGAATGGGCTTAGTTGCTCTGCAGCATGTGGGATCTTCCTGGACCACGGCTCGAACCCATGTCCCTGTATTAGCAGACAGATTCTTAATCACTGAGCCACAGGGGAAGCCCACAGAGGTTATAATTAATGAAAAATAATCACTTCAGCAAAATTAAAACTTTTGTATTAGCTAACTTCAAAATAAAGATGACTGAATGTCTCTCTTCTCATCATATGCTGAAAATAAGAACGGTGGGTGGGGCACTGCTATAATATAAGGCTATCTGGATAAGGAATCCACTGTTCTAATTTTCTAAGTTCTTCTAAATACAAAGTCAGTGCTTCCTAAGTCTTTATTTGCATGGTTGGGTATGTTGGACAATTATGGTGGTAATTTAATATTTAAGTACAATAACCAATTTTGAATGTCTGTGCTTAAAAAAAAATGAAACACTTTAAAGAAATCAAAACATTTTGATGGTAGAAAGGAACTTAAAGCTCAGCTTATTCAATCAGTCCTCCATTCTACAGATTTGCTTTCACAACAAGTAATTAGGAGGAGTAATTAGTAAGTCCCAATTTGTCTGTAACTCCTCCATCCCCTGAATTGTTAAATGTGAGCCACTGGCTGAATAAAATATTTCAGGTTTAATTTAATTAGCATAGAGTTGTGAATCTTAATCACTTCTCTTATTCTATGTCATATATATGCTCAATATAATACGATAATATGATCATTTCTGGTTACATGAATTTTAAGCCTTGTGTCAGCTATCATTTACATCAATCTTCTATATACAACCTATCTTCTGCACCTAACAAAGTTCATTTTAGAGTTTTAGTCTGGGACTTTACATCAGTTTCTTTTTACCTCTCTTTTTATAACAAGCTATTAATCCTACTTCTCAAGGCATCTTTGCACTGTGCCTTTTAAAATTCAGTATATTCACTATCACTTCTGCTTTTTAGTGCTAATTTGAAAAATGTGTAAAAAGGGATAATATTTCAAGTTTCCATAAGTTCTTTATTTCTAGCACTGATTTAAATGTCTGAATGAGCTCCAGTCTGTCTGACACTAAACCTTAATCTGGATGCTTTCAGCCAAATTAGCTCAATTCCAGTGATTTATCAGTCACTTCAATTTAATATTTAGTTAGTTCAAGGAGCTGGTCCACTTGCCCCATGTATTGGGATTATGTCTAGATTCAGGGGAAGTTTAACTCACATCACTGCAGAGGGGTGAAACTGGTCTGTGCTTATGCTGATAAAAATATATCTCTATGTTTTGGCACAGGAAATCTGACGTGATTGTTCCAGCAAGTCTTGGTCATATTTTCCTGTTTATTCAGTTCTATCTGTCGTGGCGTTTGCTGGAGTTAATCCCCTGATGTCCTGTTACATCTCCTATTTGATGCCTGTTTGTGACTGCTCTCACATCAGCTTCTACAGGGTGACTGTCTTGTCCTCAGTAAACACTCTGTGCCCCACTCTGCTCCACTTTATGAGACTGGCAGGGCCTACTGTCAGCCTCATTGTCTGTCTCTTGCTGAGGCACATGGGGATAATTTTTCCCCCGAAATCACCTCTTTAGAAATTCAGGAGTGTTTTTTTAAAACTTCAAAACCCTTCTTTTGCCATCTCTTTGGCCCTCTACTGCTGAAGTATATCTCAAGGTCATTTTCACTGTGATTTTTTCGCCAACGGCATTTGTGTGTCTACCTTCTTTCTGAACAAGGGGCAGGTCTGTTTATTCCCAGTTCTCTCAACTCAACTTGGAGAACTTTGCCGGCCAAATTACTCCTCTCTCCCCACCCCACATTCACATTCTGTCCTTGGTTAGAGGGTTTAATATAAAAAGGTTTTATCTGAACTTATTTCCTACTTGCTTTTATTTCTATGTCCTAATAGCTTTTCTATTCTGTAATGATGGGAAAGAGGCAGAGACTGCTTCAGCTTATTGCATTTTTCCTCTGTGTTATACCTGAAATTTTATGTTATATTCAGTAGTTCCAAACTTGGAATCTTTGATGATCCTCGTCTGCTCATCCCTTTCTGAAGAGAAGGACAACTATCACATGGCTGGAAAAGGGTGATTCTTTGCACAAGTATGAAACTTGACAGTTGAAGCTTTAGTTTATTGATCTGACAGAAATTATTACTTTATAGATTATCCTGCTACTCATGCCTTGTCTTTACCAAGAATATTCCTGCTATGTTTTTAACAGAAGTTTTTGTGGTGGTTAGTTATTGAATGATTTCTGCTTCTTCAGAGTGTTCTCTGTACAAAGAAGGTGAGTCTTGTAGTAATATCTGACTGTGTTGGAAGTGTCTCTTCAGCTATAGCTAGTTGAACTAGGAGTAGACAACTAACCTGATCAGTGGCAATTGAAGTCCTTCTTCTGGGAACATGAAACTTGAAAGAGGAGACATTGAAATGTCTAAAGAGATGTGTCATATTGATGCTGGTGCCATAAAGAGAAGTTCTGTAAATTTCTTCCATGGACATATTTAGATATATTTTTGGTTTATTCATTTTCCAATAATTGTATGTTTAATTTGCTTCTCATTTTTGAAGAAGTATACTGGTTATCATCTACTTAATCCCCATTTTCTGCATAATCTAGTTTAAACTGGATTTCTCTCATTTACAGTGTAGTTAGTTCTGGCTGAAAAACTATGAGTAGAAGTGACTTCCAGTTTTAGGGAATGGAAATACCCTGTATTGATCCTCCTGTTCTCTTTTCC
This sequence comes from Mesoplodon densirostris, assembly GCF_025265405.1. Lineage (NCBI taxonomy): Eukaryota > Metazoa > Chordata > Mammalia > Artiodactyla > Ziphiidae > Mesoplodon > Mesoplodon densirostris. Next base: position 65,267,797 of record NC_082662.1, on the reverse strand, counting down.
TGATGCAACAACCAGGAAGCCATTATTGATAAGGCAGAACCACAATATCTCTAGTCACCACTTGGAAAGGAGTTGTCATCAAGTGCAGTGGGATACACTGCTGATGGCATATTTGAGAAATGAACCTCTGGTTACTGTATCATAACCAGTATATTGTGTCTAATAAAACTTACATTTAATGCTTAAAACAGCCTATTTTTTTCTTCCTTTCTGTTGTAGTATATGCAATACTCTTGCTAAAGACTTTCTCCTTAACCAGACTCTAGCCAGGCTTCTCGGAGCCATCTTCCTGATTAGTCCTCAGCCTTGGCCTATAAATATTTGACCAAAACACTAACATAGTTTCTAAGAGCTCAAGGCTATATTTCTAGGATGACCCTTTCTTCCCCCAAAGTACCTGCGTAAGAAAATTCAAGGCTGCCAAAAGAATTTAGTTTGTTGCAGCCCACACCTGAAGACAGGGCACCTGTCTCCCAGCCTCTCTGGGGGGATGGGGGCTTAATTTCCATAAGCGTTGGTTAATAAACCCGGACAGGTTTCACATGGACCAACTCCTCTACCAGTTTTTGTAATTCTTCACTTCTCTGAATCTAGTGAACCCCCTCACTGCCCTCAGCATTCCTTCATTCTCCTTTTAAAATGCCCAGTCATCCCTGAACAAATAAAAGTTGTCTTCGGTTCACCCTAGACTCTTCTCCTTATTGCATTACTGATTAGAGTCTGGCCTGACCACTTTAACTAGTTTCCTGCTTTGTCTTTGATACTGTCTCACGAGAATATCCTTTTCTATCTCCCTCAGCCCAATTTCATCTTCACATCAGTCATTTGGCTAGTTAGCTAATACTAAGTATATCTAAGGTGATGGGTCATGAGCTACTCTTTAAGAAAGCTATTCCCATCTCTTCACTCACCTAGGATGGGGTAGGTAAAACATTTTTGTATTTCCCCAAAGCTAGCATTTATCATTATCATTGTACTGATTACACAATATTGCAATTGTCTCATTCCTTGACTGTCTCCATTACTAGACTTCTGAATGATGCAAAACATATTATTCTGAGAAACTAGCATAGTGTTTGGTGATTAATGATATCTGTTAAACAAGCATGAGACTGTAGCTAGTGGTCAATGAGATAATGATTTTAAAACACCATATACATATAAAATAAATGTTTGCTGTATGAACAAATAGTTACAATAAATTTGTACTACAATATTAAATGATCAAGCTCCTCTAATACTAATCAAAATTCCATTATTAGATGGAAAAAAAATCATCTCATTGAACCAAATAAATTTTCACATACACTTCAGAGAGCTCCCTTTTTAAAAATATTTATTTATTTATTTATTTATTTATTTGAATGTGCTGGGTCTTAGTTGTAGCAGGTGGGCTCCTTAGTTGCAGCACGTGGGCTCTTTAGTTGTGGCATGTGAACTCTTAGTTGCAGTATGCATGTGAGATCTAGTCCCCTGACTAGCTATCAAACCTGGACCCCCTGTATTGGGAGTGCAGAGTCTTATCTACTGTGCCACTAGGGAAGTCCCTCCCATTTTTTTAGTTAAAAGAAGGTATAGTGGAATTTTTGCTGCAAAATTTGAAAGGTTAAATGGTAAAACATGCTGCTGTATTAGAGATGGGAGGAGGTTAAATAGTTTTGCGCAGGAGAATCATGTTGTGTTTGCCCAAAGGGAAAGCTGCTTTTAGATCAGACTTAATTAGGACATGACTCTTCCCCTTTTTTCACTTCAGAATGTGGATCTCTTCTACTTTAGCAAATATTGTGAAACTACTCTATTCCAGACATTGTTTGATTTTAGATTTAGAAGGAAACAGACACAGAAAAACTACAGCTTTAGGAAAAGCAAGAGGTCCATTGATTGATTTAGCACTAAGCAAACAGAAAGAAGACTTTCCTAAGGAATTAAGAGAAGGAAGCCAGCATGCTGCAGTGTACTAAATGGAGGTATCCATATCAAAAGAAAATGATGTAAAGGCAATTGGAGAAGGAAGTATAGCTATGTTTTGCTATATGAAGGATCCCTAAGATTAGAGAATAGCTTCCAGTTCAAAAGGATAAGGCCATGAATGGTGAAGATATAGAAGACTGGTACAATGTGAGAAAGAAAAACACAGATTGGAATGAAACATTCCCTGGCAAGAGCTTTCATTAATAGAAACAGGCAGATTTTACATCTTTTCATATATAGACACATACAAACACCTGCAAAAGTGTAAGAGTCTCCAAGTATGCTTAAATTAACGTTTGTATATACCTATGTACACAGAGTTCATATTATATAATGTGTACTCTTTTTTAAATTAATGATTTTATAAATAAGATTATAATGCCATTGTTAGGTTTTGGAAGATGAAACCAAGTTTATTTTTGCTGGATATGCACAAACACACGTGTGTGTGTGTGCTAAGTTAAATAGTTAAAATATTGTTAAAGGTTTTTACATTTATGAGGAATATAGTTTTCATGTTCGGGTTTTATTTTTCTTAGAGTGTAGTGGCTCCAAAAATGAGTTGGGGACTGTTTCTTTTGTCATACCATGAATAACTATTCATAGTAAATTTTCTGACATTGAAAAACACCCTGGTGATGACACTGAGTGATATATTTTTCTAACCTGTTCTTCTGCTGGAATGGAATGTCTAATATTTATTCATAGAAAGAATTGGTCCATTGTTTAACTTAGGTAGAGTCATGTCAAACCACTATGACAAATCCTCATATAAAGGTTCTTGAATAAGGAGAAAACAGATAAACTGTTTAAATATTTTCATAGAAAAGATATTGCATTTGACATACAAATACACATCTGTGAAGAATCTCAAGCCAGAAACCTAGACCCCTTAGTATCGGTCCATTGCCATGACACCTCTTGTACTTAGAATATCAAATTTCTTTTTTTTAATAAATTTATTTTATTCATTTATTTTTAGCTGTGCTGTGTCTTCCTTGCTGCACGCTGGCTTTTCTCTAGTTGCGGATAGTGGAGGCAACTCTTCATTGAGGTGTGCAGGCTTCTCTTGTTGTGGAGCACAGACTCTAGGTTGTGGGTTTCAGTAGTTGTGGCACGAGGGCTCAGTAGTTGTGATGCACTGGCTTAGTTGCTCTGCGGTATGTGGGATCTTCCCAGACCAGGGCTCGAAACCACGTGCCCTGCATTGGCAGGAGGATTCTTAATCACTGCGCCACCAGGGAAACCCCCAAATTTCTAACTACTCTCACACTTCTTCCATATTTAGGCCTGAACTACTCTGTTACATATTACAACTTAATATGTATAATTTCATGTTCTATGACATGGAAATGTATACCTAACGACTTTGCATTTACTATTTTATATAATTCACATTCATCACTCTGCCAGCAGGTTATGAGTTCTATGACTACATGCCTGAGAAATTGAGACTCGTTATAATTCAAATAATGGAAACGGAGAATTTTTATTACCCAGTGTCTGATTTGAGTTCTTATAAAAACAAACCCTGAGAAAAGGTCTTGGGAGTTAATACCAGGAAGACAAGTGATGCAGTGGGAAATGAAAAAGAAAGAAGGTGAAAAAAAAAGCCAATAAAATACATATTTAGTGAGATACTCTGTCTTCTATTGTCTCAGAATTTTCCCATTAAAAAATAAGAAGCCTGAGATATTCAACTCTTGTCCTTTAGGAGTTAAGGGTCATCCCTGGAGGCATTAATTCTCTTTAACCTCTGATTTTTTTTTTCCAAGCAAGCTGCAATGTTTCTAAAAAAGTGTTTCTAGAAAAATTCCTTAAGCAGAGAAACAATTGGAAGGTAAACTGAAGGTAAACTCAGAGTGGAAATCAATGGCATCTTCTACATTTTGTATGAATCCTAGGAGTTTCAACAGATGTGTGAAGTGAAAATATAGGGATTCATATTAAATTCAAATCAACTACAACAGCTTCCAAAATTATACAGGGTCAGTCAAAATTCCTCCAGATAAATGATTTTGAATCACGATTTTCTATCAGTGTCACATTTATTCCTGATAGTCTTTTCCAATATTAGTAAGTGTTTCATAAATATTACTTAGTTAAACTTGATGATGGTTTATTCCATGAGTAAACTCACTCAAGACAAAATATTTAGATGTGAATGATAAAAAAAAAAAGCACACGTTACTGTGCAGGCTAGTGAGTGAAAGTTCTGAATAACATTGAAGAATCCCTGTATCAGTTGGCCCTTGACAAGATTTCGTTTATCCTGTGTCAAGGCAAAGTCAATTGACTTTTCACAAGATAATGTAGTTTGGCAGAAAGCACTCAACAGGTACTCAAGAATCTGATTTATCTTCCAGACTCTGCACTAAATACATGTCTTACAAACTGTAGAAAAATGTGTTGAGCAGGGCACATTTGAGGGGTACTGTTTTCTCTCGTGAAATAAAAAATGTTGAATTAGGAAGAGTTAAATTCCTTTCCAACTCTCTTATCCTATGTCCAGGAATGGATGCTTACAAAATAAGCATCTTTCTCAGTTTCTGCAAATGGTTAGACATCTCCTTCCTTTCTTATATACAGCATTTTCATTATGAGCTGTTTAAAGAGAGGGGCTGAGTCTTAATCAAATCTCCAGTAGCACCAAACACTGTTTGATAGATAGATATTTAATTAAATTAAAAAGGATACCTTCATAATTAGATTGTTTCATGATGATCTGTTTCCTTGAAATAAATGATTTAAAATATATTTACTTTCTGGTTACTTTTTCCTTTACTTGTTTAGAGTTAAGATTCCAAAAGAACCCCACTATGTGATATAAACAAAAGTACATGAAAATTTTGTTTTAGAAAGATAGTCAGTGACATTTGATTAAATTAACAATGAAATAATAACTTTTAAGATCATTTTAGTAAATCAGTACTGCATTTTGTTGTTGATTGCATAAAAAAGATTCACACAGTAGGATATAATTTTGAAAGTGTTGAAATTTGCATTCATTAGAGTTGCAGTGGCTAATCAAGAAATTTCCAATTAAACACCACTTCAGCTGCATTTTCATCAACTATAAGAACTGTTTACATAGTTAATGATAAAATTTCAGACCACCCCAAACTATTCTTGATCTGTTCTGATCTGAATATTTCTGTATTATCATTTTGTTATCTGTCTTTAAAGGCAGAATCTGTGTCTTTTATATTTTTGAATAGTTAATATACATTGACTTACATAATTGTAACTGAAGAAACTATGCTTTTTGGTTTAGAAGCAATTTATGTTATAAACATCCTTGTATTTGACATATATTGTGTTTATTGAAATATATGTTAAAGGTGATCTACCCAAACTTTTCTATTAAGAAATCTGAGACCTGGAATGGTGAAATTATTTTTCAAGAAAGTGCCCAGAGTTGAGCTAGAACCTAGAACTCTTCATTATCATATAATTATCAGTTGATTACACACTGAATTTTAGTTGCAATCATTTGTTCAATAAACATTTTTGGTGTACTTCCTGCTAAGTACCGTAGCAGATACCATGGAATTTTGTTTAAAGGGAAATTGCAATGAGTTTGTGTAAAGACATGATAAGATGCCAAGGAGGCCATCTGCCTAGTTTTAATAAGTATTTAATTCACTCAAGTCCTGACTTTTAGCTGACTTGCCTTAGAGGGATTTTTTTGTTAATGTGCTGTCTTAATTCCTTATGCCTATATCTTAAATTGGTACACACTTAAAATTCTAGAAATGTAAACTGTAGTCTATATCAGATTTAATTAATGACAAAATTGTAAAGCAGGCAAAGATTGTGTCCAATTAGCTCTTTATGAGAAGCCCTGTGGCATCCTTTTGTTAAGACTCTTCCAGATGTCTTGAGACTTGCAAATGTCTCTCTGTGGGCTGGAATTTCTAATACATTTTTATATTAGGAACATGAAATAAGTATGATGGCTATATCTATGGGCTCTAGAATAAGACTGCTCCATTCTAACCCTACGAGTTCTTTCACGTAATAGATGCGAACCTTGGTCAAATTATCTATATTTTCTGTATGTCACTTTTGACTTTCTGCTTCAATATCCTCACAGAGTTGTGGACATTAAATTGATTAATTTTTGCAAAGCCCTTACTATATACAAATCAGTACCTAGTAAGCAATCCATGAAAATAAACTTTTATTAAAACACAATCTATGTCATACAGAGTGAAGTCAGAAAGAGAAAAACAAATATTGTATACTAACGCATACATGCGGTATCTAGAAAAGTGGTATAGAAAACCTTATTTGCAAAGCAGAAAGAGAGACACAGATGTAGAGAAAAAATGTATGGATACCACGGGGGAAAGGGGTGGGGTGTGAGGAATTGGGAAATTGGGATTAACACATATACACTGTTGATATTATGTGTAAAATAGACAACTGAGGGGAACATACTGCATAGAACAGGGAACTCTAATTAATGCACTGTGGTGTCCTAAATGGGAGGGAAATTCAAAAGGGAGGGTATATATGTATATGTATGGCTGATTCATTTTTTTGTGCAGTAGAAGCTAACACATTGTAAAGCAACTATATTCCAATAAAAATTAATTTTTAAAATGTCACCTTTTATTCCGTCACACGGAGACAGTCATATACATTGTATTTTGTTCAATGTCCTTTCCTGATAAAAATTTGGAAATTATTAAAGATAATTTCAAATTCCAAAAGAACCCACATAGTCTATGGATTAAGTCTGATTTCCACTTTTTCTTTAAAAGCAAAAATGTAAGTACAAAATTTGATTAAATAATTCTAAAGTTAATATATTAAACTTTTTGAAACATTCTCAGATATTTCATTACTAATCTAAGGGATATTTTCCTTCTACAATTACAGACAGTATTCACTGTTTATTAGTATAATCTAGACCTTCCCACTACTACAATGGTGAAGTAAGGACCTCTGAAAGTCAGAACTTCAATGAAAAACAAAGAGAATCCTGAAATAATTATCAAAATCAACTATCTTAGAACTCTGTAAATTAATTAAATTCTTTCAACCATCCAAGAATCATGGATTCAAAAAAATGGCTGAATGTTGGTATGAACAGTAAGTTTGTAACCATCATTTACTTGCTCTAATCCTATCCCCTTCTCCTCAGTTTCTGATAGTCTTGAAAACCAAGACTCTCACGAATATGGTAGTTGTAAAAGCCAGCAGCTTAATATCACCTGGATAGGGCAGATGGATTTAGAGCTTCCCAAAAGCCCCATTTTCAGAAAATTGTCACTATCTGACCTGAAAACTTGCAGAAAGAATTCATTCTCAGCACTTGTGATTATTTGGCATTGCTTTGAGCTTACCGTGGGCAAACAACCTTATCTCCAGGTAGCTGCCCAAAATAATCACTAAGAATTGTTTAACACTGCAACTGTCTGAGGTGGTGTTACCTGTTAGACTAAGAAGAGGCTGATCAATGAATAAATAAAAATAAAAGAAAAAAATCTGGCAATGGGGTGGCTTACACAGGGAGATTTTTAAAGCCCTGACATATTTCTGGGAATCTAGAAGGCCATACACACGTGCTGCACATAAGGCCAGGAAAGACCTGAGAAGGCCTAATCTCTAAACTTTTGTTGACCTTGTGGTACTTCACAGGTGGGAAGTGAAAACTAAGGCAGTGATGTAAACTGCCTTTGAGAGCAAAAATACTTGCCCCAACACACATGCAGTCACTCAGTAAAGACATGGAGACATCGATTAAAGGCATTTAAGAAAATCTTTGTCCAATTATTTCATGACTACTAGGTCAACCAAGCAGAGACTTCAGTGGCCACATATGACAAAGAATACTTTTTAGAGGTAGCCCAAGAAATTCATATAACAAGCAAACAGGAAGTATAAACCTCACAAAAATTAACAATAAAGTGAAATCCTATGAGGAAGGGGAAGGGGGTTTGATTTATAGAATTACCCCATTATGTAATTTGAAATGATCACTTTTAAACAAAAAAGTTACACCAAATAATAGTAAAGTTTGTCCTGTGCACATAGAAGAAATTATTTGATATAACTCTTCCTGAGGAAGCCCAAATGTTGAACAAACTAATCAAAGACTTTAAACTAGCTATTTTAAATATGTTTGAATAAAAAAAAAGAACAAGGCAAAATAATTAAGTTAAAGTATGAAAATGATACCTGAAATAATAGACAACATGATAAAGAAATAGATATTTTTTCTTAAAGAAAACAAACAGAAGTTCTGGAATTGAAAAGGAAAATAACTAAAATAAAAATTTCACTAGAGGGACTCAACAGAAGAAATAAGAGCAAATCTGAACACATGTTAACTGAGATTATTCAGTTTGAGGAACAGAAAGTGAAAAGAATGAAGAAATTAAAAGAGCTTTAGATCTGTAGTGCAACACCAAAAACACAAATTTACATACACATGAAAATAATGGCTGAAAACTTTCCATATTTATTGTAAACCTTATTTGGTACATCCAAGAAACTCAAGAAAATTTAAGTAGGATAAACTCAAAGAGATTTACACCTATACAAATCATAGTCAAATTGTTGAAATTCTATGAGAAAAATAAATTATTAAAAAAGTGAGAAAGAATGTCATATATGAGGGGGTCATAGTATTAACAGCTAAATTCTCATCAGAAACATGGAGACTAAAAGGATGTGGAATTACATATCCAAAGTACTGAAAGAAAAATCTATCCAGTACTAATTCTTTACCTAGCAAAACTATCATTCAAAACAAAGGATAAATTAAGCTATTATCTGATAAACAAAAACTGAGAGACCTTGTCAGGAGGAGAATTGAGCTACAAGAAATATTAGAGACTTTTTGAGCCTTTAGGCTCAATTGAAAGTACATTAAAAGGTAACTTAAATCCACATGGAGAAATAAAGTACGCTATTAAAAGTAACTAAATAGGTAAATATAAAAGTCAGTACATATGTATTTTTCTTTATAATTCTTTTCTTCTGTCTCATTTATAAGACAACTGTATAAAACAATAATTTTACCACTGTCTTGGGACTTCCCTAGTGGTGTAGTGAATAAGACTCCACATTCTCAATGCAGGGGGCCTGGGTTTGATCCCTGGTCAGGGAACTAGATCCCACATGCATGTCACAACTAAGAGTTTGCATGCCACAACTAAGGAGCCCACATGTTGCAACTAAGGAGCCCACGAGCAGCACCTAAGTACCCACATGCCACAACTAAGAAGCTGGCAAGCTGCAACTAAGGAGCCCTGGAACCACAACTAAGGAACTCACCTGACGCAACTAAGACCCAAGCAACAAAATAAATAAATAAATAAATATTAAAAAGAATTTACCATAAAATGTATAAAAATGTAACTTATATAACAATAAGAGTACAAAGGAGACAGGAAGAAATGGAGGTAAAATGAAGCAAAGTGTTTGTATGCTATTTAAAGTAATTTAAAATTAATCTAAACTCCATTGTTTTAAGTTAAAATGTTAATCAAGATCCCCAGGGCAACAACTAAGCAAAAACCTAAAAATATATATAGTGAAAGAAACAAATTTAAATGGTATACAAGAAAATATGTACTTAATACAAAATAAAGCAGTAATAAATGAAGAGTGGGATAAAATACATAAGACATATACAAAACAAATTTAAAATCAGTGATATAAATCCTGTCTTATCAGAATTATATTAAGTATGAATTAACTTAAATATACAATGTAAAGTAAAAGACTGACAGAATATATATAAAAATATAATTCAACTATATGTTGTCTAAAACAGTCACTCTTTAGATTCAACAACAAAAATAGATTGAAAAGAAGACATTAAATCTATGAACATATATGCACTTAAAAGAGGTCAAAAATACACAAAACAAAGACTGACAGAACTGAAGGGAAAAACAGACAATTCAACAATAATAGTTGGAGATTTAAATATTACATTTTCAATAATGAATAGACATGATAAGCATAATATCAACAAGGAAATAGAAGACTTTAACAACACTATAAACTAACAAGACCTAACAGATTTTTATAGAACATTTCAACCCCTGTAAAAAAAAAAGTGCACATTTTTGCCAAGAGCAAAAGGAACTTTCTCCAGGATAGACTATATATTAACATATAAAACAAATATCAACAAATCTCAAAGGATTTAAATAAGACAAAGTTTTTTTCTTTAACCATAATGGGATTAAATTCAAATACAACAGGAAAAAGAAATTTGGGAAATTCACAAATATGTGAACATTTAACAAAACACTACTAAATTACCAAAGAAGAAATCACAAAGGATTTAGAACATATTTTGGGATAAACGAAAATCAAAACATGACATACTCAAACATGGAATGCTGCTTAAGCAGTATTAGAGGTAAATTTATAACTACAAATTACTATATTTAAAAAGAAATATCTCAAGTCAATAATCCAATTTTTCATCTTAAGAAACTTGAAAAGGTAAAACACATTAAACCCAAAGCAAACAAGTGGAAAGAAATAACAAATATTAGAGCAGAAATAAATGAAGTAGAGAATAGAAAAATTGATATCAACAAACTGAAAAGTGGCTCAAAAGTTGCAATTTTTTGCCTAGACTCACCAAGAACAAAGAGAAACACTCAAATTACTACAATCAGTAATAAAAGAAGGACTATCACTACAGACCTTACAGAAATAAATTACAAGGGAATATAATACATGGTATGTGTCAAAAATTAAATAATTGGGATGAAATGGACAAATTCCTAAAGACACAAAATTCATAACATGACCAAAGAGGAAATACAGCATATAACTATATCTGTAAAAAATAAAAAAAGATGCATTATCAACCTAAAAATATTCCTGTTAAAAAATGCAGGCCCAAATGGCTTCTCTGGTGAATGCTACCAGTTTTATAGAAAATTAAAACCAATTCTCACATACTGTCCCAAGTAATTGATGCAGACATTTTCAACTAATTTTATAAGTCTAGTATTATCCTGATACCAAAACCAGAGACAGACATCACAAATAGAGAAATTCATAGACCAATACACTTTATTATTATATGCAAAAATTCTCAAAAAATACTAGCAAACTGAATGTACACATGACCAAGTAAAATTCATCTGAGGAATGAAAGTTTCATTTAGCATACAAAAATCAATCAATATAATATATCCATATTAATGGAATAAAAAACAAATGACACGATCATCTCAATAGATACAGAAAAAGCATTCGACAAATCCAACATCAATTCTTGATAAAAACACTCAACACACCAGGAATAGAATCAAACTTCCTCATCCCAATAAAGGCAGAACTCGTTGGTTAATATCATACTTAATGGTGAAAGACTGAATGCTTACCAAGAAAATCAGTAACAAGACTTAATTTGAACAATGTACTCAAGGTTCTGGCTAGGGAAACTAGGAATGAAAATAAAATAATAAGCATCCCATTTGGGATAAAAAAAGGTAAAACCATCTCTGTTTTCAGGTGGCATGATCTCGTATACAGAAAATCCTAAGGAATCCACTAAAATAACTATTAGAACTAATAACCAGTTCATCAAGATTGAAAGGTTCAGGATCAATATTAAAAAAATCAGGCTTCCCTGGTGGCACAGTGGTTGAGAGTCCGCCTGCCGATGCAGGGGACACGGGTTCATGCTCCGGTCTGGGAAGATCCCACATGTCACGGAGTGGCTGGTCCCGTGAGCCATGGCCGCTGAGCCTGCACGTCCGGAGCCTGTGTTTCACAACGGGAGAGGCCACAACAGTGAGAGACCCGTGTACCGAGAAAAAAGAAAGAAAGAAAGAAAGAAAAATCTATTGTCTTTCTACATGAGGTGCTTGGCTATTGACATGCAAAAAAGCTTGGACTCCTACCTCTCCTATGTAAAATAATTCAAATTGGTTCAGAGATCTAAACATAAGAGCTAAAGCTATAAAACTATTAAAGAAGACATAGAAGCAAATCTTTATGACATTGTATTGAGCAGTTTGTTAAATGTAGTGTCAAAAGCCTAAGCAAAAGATAAACTGAAATACATCACAATAGAAACGTTATGTTTCAAAGGACACCATCAAGAAGTTGAAATACAGCACACAGAGGGAAAACATATCTGTAAGCCATATATTTGGTAAAGATTTAGTATCCAGATTATATAAAAAACTTCTTACCAACCAAAAAATAAAATGACAGATAATCCAAATGAAAAAGTAGGACTTTTTTTTTTCCAAAGAAGATATATGAATGGCCAACAAGCTCACAAAAATATGTTCAATATCATTAGTCATTAGAGAAATGCATATCAAACCCTAATGAGACACCTCTTCATACTAATAACATGGCTACAATTAAAAAGACAGACAAATAACAGGTGTTAGAGAGAATGTGCAAGCATTGGAATTCTCATGCATTACTGAGTGGATGTAAAGTGGTGCAGCCACTTTGGAACAGAGTTTGTCAGTTTCTCAGAAATTAAGTTTAGAGTTATATGACCCAGCAATTCCACTCCTAGATATATGCCCAAAAGAATCAAAAACAGGTGTTCCAATAATAACTAATACATGAATTTTCATAGTAACATTATTCATAATAAATAAAAAGTAGAAATAAGCTAAATGTCCATTAGTGGGTGTATGTATAAATAAAATATAGTATACCCATAAAATGTATTCAGCTATAAAAAGAAATGAAGTACTGATACATGCTAAAACATGACTAAACCTTGAAAATATTATTTTAATTTAAATAAGCTGAAAACCAAAGGCCACATATTCTATAATTTGACTTATACAAAATATGCAAAATAGGCAACTTCATCAACACAAAGCAGATTAGTGATTGCCAAAGGCTCAGCGGAAAAGAAAATGTGGAATAACTGTTAATGGGTAGGTTTATTTGGGGGGGGTGGTTGTTAAAATATTCTAGAATTGCATAGTTTATGTATAGCATTAGAGATTTTAGGATCCATGAAGAGCAAATAAAACATGAAAAAGACAATAGAGAATAGGGTAGATGGATTATAATTTGAAAGAAGTTAGTACGGAAAAGGTGACATTGCCTAAAAATTTAAGGGAGTTGCATTAGGGAGCCATGTGGATATATCTACATCCTACATTCAAGGGGAAAATATTGCAATGACTTTGAGGCTAGAGAATGCCTAATATAATCAGGGAAACCCAAGTTTGTCAGCGAGACTAGACTAGAGAGGAAGGGAGGCAGCAGCTGGCAATGAGTTCAGAGAGGTAAGGGAATGGAAAAAACAACTGTAGGAACTTGTAGGTAATTGTGAAGAAATTGTCTTCTATACTGAGCAAAATGTCAATCCATTTGAAATTTGGGACATAGGAGTGAATGGTCTAATTATTTTTCAGAAATCATCTGTAACTGCTTTGTTAAAAAATACTGAGCATGCAGTATAGGTGAGTGCAGAACACCTATGATCTGTGTTTGCAAATATTTCAAATAAAGTAAAAAATGATTGTGAATTTTTTTCAAGGCTGGTCATAGTTGAGATGATGTGAGTGTTCAGATTTGTCAGATTCTGGATATAATTTTAAAATATAAGTGTCAGAAGTTTCCAACATACTGGATGTGGGTATGAGAAAAAGAGAGGAGTGATTATTGTACCATGCTGCATAGTAGGCAGCTAAGAGATTAGGTTTACTTAGCAGTTAGAAATTATTAGTCTACAACTATACTGTCTTATACAATAGTCACTAGCCACATGGCAATTTGAATTTAAATTAATTAAAATTAGATTCATTGAAAATGTAGTTCCTCAGTTTCATTAGCTAGCTGTATTTCAATTGCATATTAATCATATGTGGCTAGTGGCTACTCTACTGAAGAGTGCAGGTATAAAACATACATCATCAATGAATTTCTACTGCACAGCATCTGTTTACAGGTAAGAACTGGGTTGGAAATATGCAGTTAGAAATCATTTTATATATATATGTATGGTTCTTAGAGATGAAAAATCGGCTTGGAACACCAAGGGAAGAAAATAAACAGGTATGAGTACTGAGCACCGGTGAAGTCTAATATTTTGTGATTATGGAAGTGTAGAAAAACCACCAACAGGGGACTTAGAAAAAGGACCAGTGAGAGATAGAAGGAAAATATTGAATATATTATCCTTGAGTCAAGTGAAGAAATTAAGAGGGAGTGATAAATTTGGATAAAATGAAGTGAGTGTAGAGTAGAATGTAAATGGAAGAAAGGGTCTAGGTGAGTATAATTAAACTAAAAAGGGGCAAAGGAGTTGAAGGTGTGTGCAAAGGAGTGATACTATCATGGAATCTTTTCCTTTAGTTACCTAGGGATAATAAAGAAAAAGCACTCATGAGAAAGGTCTCCTAGGGTATGAAATATAAATGTAAAAGAACATGGAAACCACTTACTGATTAACTGTAATTTATTATTATTATTATTATTATTATTATATATTTTTGTGGTATGCGGGCCTTTCACTTGTTGTGGCCTCTCCCATTGTGGAGCACAGGCTCCGGATGCACAGGATCAGCGGCCATGGCTCACGGGCCCAGCCACTCCGCGGCATGTGGGATCTTCCCGGACCGGGGCATGAACCCATTTTCCCATGCATCGGCAGGCAGACTCTCAACCACTATGCCACCAGGGAAGCCCTAACTGTAATTATTTTTAAGCAAACACAATTTAGCAAAAAACAATAACAACAAAAAAACCCAAAGTGCGTATATGTAAATCTTCATTGAATGTCCTGCAGACTCTTTCAAAAAATGCAGCGGATTTCTTCTTCAAGATTCTCTGTTAGCTATCTTCCTGCTGTCACAATGTTTAAATCATAGGCATGTCACTTAGAAGAGCATACTGTATTGTCTCTCCAAAGCTAACAATTGAAATGAGGTAGTGTTGTTTTGGTGCAGTGAGGAACTGGGGGTCAGAGAAAGAAAGCCAAAGACACTGATGCTAGACCAAACATGGGCCATTCCAGGTGGGCAATAATGACGTCAAAGCATAGAGTTTTGGATCCCTACAATAAGCCAATACAGTGTTTGGAGGACATCTCAGTACAGAGTTCTGCCTCATGAAAATTAGGGAAAAACATCCACAAAATCAAAAAGATATGGCAACTCCAGTTGACTAATGGACTGTTCCACACATTTGTATTTCCTGTAGGTTATGTGACTGTCAAAAAATTCATCTGTACAAATTCATTTCTACGTACTACTCTAATACAACATTTATTCTAATAAATTAACAATTATTTTATTGAATTCTTAAAATGGGATAGAAGTTCCTAGTAGATATACATTTTGTTCCTATTTTCTTAACAGTTTTACTCATTTGCCTGATTCCCATAGGATATCTCAAAACTTTGATAATTTCTTATATCATTTCTTTATATTTCTTTTATAATAAAAAATTCCTTTTTATTTCTAAAGATGAATAATATTATTAACTAAGAATCCTTTATTTCTACTGTCATTACTTTTAAAATTTATCCATGAATAAGAACTATTTGCTTTAATCTTCTATCTAGTTTTACAGGTACAAAGAACATTTTTCTACCTTTATATAAATAAAGCTTTAAAAACACCTCTTTCGTGTTTCTGCTTTGGATTGGTTATGTTTCTTTAAGATTAGAATAAAACTCAAAAAAGGAAAAAGAAAAAGAAGTATATATATTTTGTACCATTATGAACTATTAAAAATGAAATTTATTGGGCTTCCCTGGTGGCACAGTGGTTGAGAGTCTGCCTGCCAATGCAGGGGACACAGGTTCGTGCCCCAGTCCAGGAAGATCCCACATGCTGCAGAGCGGTTAGACCCGTGAGCCATGGCCGCTGAGCCTGCGCGTCCAGAGCCTGTGCTCCGCAACGAGAGAGGCCACAACAGTGAGAGACCCACGTATCGCAAAAAAATAAATAAATAAAATTTATTTAAAACATTAATGGAAGAGGTAAAAACCAATGCATAAAGATAAAATAAACACAGACACACAGTTTGTAACATGGTTTTTGAAAAAAAAAAACAAATTTGTAAAATGCTACCAACATCTGTGTCTCTTGAGTTCAAGCTGATTTCACAGTGTTAATTTAGAAAATAAAAATTTTCCTAAGATCATTATTTTCCTAAACATGATGTCCTTCATATCCACGTGACTAAATCATATATTTCTTTAGAGATCCAGGGTGGACACATCTTGTATGAGGAATGTATGCCTTCTTGAAAAAATGTATAGAATTACTCCAGCTGAAATGTTTTATTTGGTCTCTATAAATCCAGTTGATACATACATTTTATAATCTATGATATAAAGGTAAATATTTCAGTTCAATTTATAAACTGAAATATTTTCCATTACATAATGGAGTATAAAATATATGGCGTTTGAAAAATAAATACTGTTGTAACACAAAATGAACCAAGAATATATCATTGTTATAAACTATTAATTGATATACATTTTTAATGAAACTATGATGAATATGTTTTAAGAAGTTACATCATTATTAAATGAATATTAAGATTCAGTAAGCAGTAAAATTTATTTTTGATTATGTTAATGACTCTAACTTAATATATGGCTTTATTATCCTGAAATGAAATGACATTTATTTATGCTAAAGACTTCATTGCTATTATCACTAGAATTGGATATGAATAGCCTCCAAGTCAATATTTTATTATACATATTGACACCATAGATCAAGTATAGTTCCCTCAAGAATGTTATTTTATGGCCAAGAGCAGATGTCTGAATAAAGTTTTAGTTGAGAAGTAAAAATAAAAACAGGCTGTCTCAATCTACCTTTTAAAAATCTAAATTATAGACAGAAAATGACAGGTAGAAGATGCTCCAGGTCTTAGAATTCCACTGAGACAGGCAAACCTGTCTTCCTAAAGCTTTCATATTTCAGGGACAGTCAGTCACAGTGAAACGTATTCTGACATTGAAATGTACTAAAGGATATTATGAAAAATATCTCTGGTGATTGCCAATATTGTAGTGTATTTGAAGAATTACTGGAGATCAAAAAACAGAATGATTCACACTCAGGGTATCACCTTAAATCTAAGTATGTCTTTAACATCACCATACTAAAAAAAGCAATTACTAACCCAAGAGCTTAATGACTTAGCACGGTCTATGTAGAACATTCACATTACTGACAAATTTCATCTTGTTGAGGACTTGTTGTCAGGTTAGATATTATTAAAGAATAAGAATATTGATTGATTGCCTTGACCTCATCATACACTACCAGTCAAAAGATGATGAATGGCTTTTAACTATTAATCATGTAAAGGGGACAACATGAGGTATTATTTTTGAGTACAAAATTAGGAGAGCTGTCAAAAATACTGACACAGCCAACAATTACTGCCGTATTTTCCAGTTATTTCATTAATAATAAAATGCTAATTTGGATTCCAAAATAAAAGCTTTTTATGTCTTTTAAAAGAGCCTGGCAATATTATTCAGGGCATTGTTTATGAATCAGTGTAAAACAAACTAAAAAACTGGAATTCAAGTTTAGGTCATATTTACCCTCAAACACTTAGTAGAAGGATTGACCTCATGCAAGATTTGTACTTATAAAATGCAAATTTACAAGTGGAAATTAATATAAGATGCTTCATCTGTAGTTGGTAACCTTTGGTCCCATATGAAGAATTCTTCCTTTATCACAGAATATATTGTTGTTTACATACTTGTTATAAAAAGGTAACTAACAAATCAAATTATGAAATCAAAACAAAATGAAATATGACCTTACCTATGTCAAAATTTGTAAACAGACACTGATTTATATTAGAATTTACTAATATTGCCAATAAGTAGGGCCTTACAAATGTGAAGTAATTATGCAGATGTTAAATCAATAATTAAAAATTTGAGCCACCCCTATTCCATAATGGAGAAAACTATTAAATCACACTGCTAAAATTATTCATTCTTTCTAAATATTTGTAAGCATCTTTAAAACATACCTTTTCTGTTTCAGTGGATCCCTGAAAGTTACAGAAATAGACCATCAGAAAACTCAGATATCTCTTTCTCCACACTGATGAAACATACTCCTATGAAAACCCACACTGCTTTGAAATTAACAATAGTTAACATTTTTCAAAAGAATTTTTCTTCATTTGTTTTCCCATTCATTAAACTATTGATTCATTTAACACTCATTAACAGACACATAATGTATTCTAGACTTTGTGCTCAGGCTGAGGGTAGAAAATGAAGACATTAGGTAACCATGGATATATATCTTTAAGATTGATATTTAGAATGAATTCTTAATATGTATATCTAAAGAAATCATGGATGTCTACCAGGATTCTAAAACTAAATGTTTCAAAAATTGTTCTTTACACACACACACACACACACACACAAATTACTCATTTCTCATTTAATAACCACAGCATCTTTCCCGATTGTCAGATCAAAATCTAGAGTCAATCTTAACTCCACTTCTTTGCATACCTTATAGCCTAATACTGTTCAATCTACCTTCAGAATATGTTTATAGGAGTGAAGTGCACTGATGATTACAATTTATATTGAAGGTATTAAAAAACAAGAAAGATGGAAAGATAAAATGATGAATAGATAAACAGATGTGTAACAACACAAATGAAGCAAAATGTTAATTATAAAGCCTATATTGTGAACATAAATGTGATCCCTATAGACTCCTTTTAACTTTTCTATATGTCTGAACATTTTCATAATAACATATAGAAGACTAATAAATCAATGACAAATTTTCCTCATTCAAAAGTTGTGGAGGACTAAACCTCCCCTAATAACAATCACAGATTCTTGACCAAATATAAAAATAAAAGACATTTCAACATATTGAAGAGTGATCAAAAGTAGATAGAAAACAATGAATCACACTATAAATCTCACTATAAGAGGTCCATTTTTTTTTTCAAAGATCGACATTTAACTGGCATTTTTGCTTAAAGTTTGTGGTGTAAGACCTAAAATTAAGGTCTATATGTGCTACTTCAATATCTAGTGAAACTGGGAGTACCTCAAAGAGTCTAACCACAAGTTCCCTTCCCCACTCTACTTCCACAACCTAGATGGGTGAGATGCAGGGGGATGGGAGGGAGGTCCAAAAGGAAGGGGATATATGCATACATATAACTGATTCACTTCCCTAGCCAGGCATAGTTATTATTAAAGGAAACAGGCATAGTTTCTGCTTATTGATAAGAAGTAGGTTTCAGTTCTCTGGTAGCCCACAAAATTATTCAACCAATCCAATCATATTATTTCCTGGGAAGCAGAGGGCACCTTATCCTCTTGATACTACAATGTTTACCACTCACAGTTCCTGGTTGCTCACCTTGTCCCTGAGTACAGCCTCCCTGTGGCCTTGTACAACATGCAATATTCTCATCTCCTGGGTTGTGAGTATATGTGACTAATAAACAATTGTCAATCTTATCTGTCCAGTGTTGGGTGGCATGAGTTCAGCCATCTCCTCAACTTAAGTCAGGAATCCCTCTCTCACCAATAGGATAAGGAAGAGGAAAATTAAAATAGGACATCATCTCCACACCCAAGTTTTCACTGTACATTGGGAATACATACAAGATAAAAGCAGCAGCATTGTCACAGAATGGAGAGTCAAATTTCTAATTTAGGATTAGAGCACTTGAAAGTAGACTGGGAAATTTGACAAATGCAAAGCTAAAAAATATGCAAATACATTGCCCTCACCTCAAATATTTTGCTGGCTATTAAATTGCATACACACCAGGAAGACACTGCAATGAATGTAGATATAAGTAACAGCTGTAAGATTAAAGACCTGAGAAGAGAATAAATAAGCTACCCAGTTGTGAAAGTAAAAAGTAGAGTTCAAGTCTCCCCAAGTCAGACAGAATAATAAACTCCTTGAGCTTCCACTAAACTCCTGATGGGACAAATCTTAGGAATAAACCCCCTATAAGATGATGTGGTATATTTTAAGGCTAAAGGCAAAAACAAACAAAAAGAAGAGACTTGAAAAAACTTCTAAAACCAAGCCTCCACAAGATCAAGTTTATCTGAGAGTAACAGCCTATCACTGCCTGCTAGAAAAAAGTCCAACATTTTTTTAGAGGAAGATGACAAAATCCCATATTGCTGCAGCATTTTACCCACAATGTCTACTATATAATACAAAAACTAGTAGTCAAGGAAAGAAGAACAAGATAGGAGCCATTATTTAGAGAAAATCATAGTCAGTAGAAGCAGACCCTAAGATTACACAGATGTTAGAATTAAGCAAAGACTTTAAATAGCTATTATAAACATGTTAGGAAGAAATATAGAAAGGTAAATTAGAGATAGAGATAAATTAGTAAATGTAGAATTGAGAAATACAATATTTAAATTGAAGAAATAATCAGATTTCTTCACCTAAAAGTAAGACTCTATAAAAGTATCTAAACTGAAGCACTGAGATATGAAAGTCTGGAAAAAATTAACAGAGTATCAGTGATATGTGGGATGATATCAACTGTAATGACAATCATAGTTAAAAGAGAGGAGAAGCAAGACAAATTTAAAAAAATAAATCAGAATATGTTCTAGATTTCGTTAAAACATTAGCCTGCAGTTCTTAGAAGATCAACAGTAAGATAAATTTAGTGAGACAACCTAGATGGGTGGGATTCAGGGAGATGGGAGGGAGGTCCAAAAGGAAGGGGATATATGCATACATATAACTGATTCACTTCATTGTACAGCAAAAACTAACTCAACACTGTAAAGAAATTATACTCCAATAAAAAAATGGATTGTATCTTGAATATATATATATATATATATGTATACAATGTATATATATATATTGTATATATATATATATAAATTGAAAATAAAATTAAAAAAATATTTACTGGGTTTTACTTCTGGTTAGGATATAGAAAGTCATAAGAAGATGTTCCTATTTTTAACAAGAAAAAAAACTAATATACTAAATCCTAACTTTTGTTGAATAAATCAGAAAATTTAGATCACAAGACAATCAAATGAATGACATTACAAAGGATGGCAAGCCCCTTTGATGAAAGATAAGAATCACATTTATTTTACCTATAGGAGAGTATGGGAAGAATAGGAGTCAACCACAACATTGGATAAAAGGAAAATATCTGACGTTATAAAGAATGTTGAAAGTCTGAGTGTCAGCTAGCATGACAGATTGCACACAGCAGGAGTCCATTCTGACTTGCTGGCTATTTTCCTTCAGCCTCCACTTGTCTCTCAAGTGAAAAATTGGAGGCCTGACAGGTGATGTGAAAGAGTGACTTCAATGGAATAACTGTGCAATTGATGATTAACTGTGAGTAGATGAAAATGACTTGCTTCTCAACCTTTCTTTCATATGAAGTAGAAGCTAATTCGCACTTAAGGAGGAACAAAAAAACGAACAAACAAAAAAACCACAAAACAAATCACTTGCTGCTCTCCATCCCAGGAAAAGATCAGGTCAGCTGCCACTGAAGGACGAGTTGAAGGAAAATTTTCTGCTGTTGGGAGAGCTAGGCTCCTCCTGTTATCGCTTCTGTTTATGTAAACCTCCATGGCTGCTGGAGGAGCCTAAATAATCTGTCTCATCCCCAGCACTGAAATTAGGAAAACATATCTGCTGCTGGTGGAGGGACAAGAAACCATATCATGCCCAGAGACTCATCTAAACAAAGCTGTTATCCACTGCCAGTAGGGTGGGGGAAGAAAATTTGCCCCCATTCAAACTCCCTAGTAGAAAGCAAGACAGGAAGATGTGTTTTGCCTTCTCCTGTGATAAGAAGTAAAAGGGCTTGCAGGAAACTGAGGATGGTAAAGGAACACTAAGAAGAAGAAAAAAAAAAATGCTCGAGACCTCACATTAAGTAGAATGGATGAGTCAGAGGCATATTGACTTTAACTAGAGCAACAACCAAAACGAAATTCATTCTAATTGCAGACTAAGCTGATGTATCCATTCATACTAAAGGAATAGCAACAGAAGAAGAATACCCATTTGGGGGAATAGATAATATTTATCTTAGTCTCTACTGTTATTTTAAATACAAGGTATGATGATTAAGTCATAAAGAGAAAAAGGAAAAAAAAAATTAAAGCTCCTAAAACAGATGAGTCAAATATAAAACAAATTACAAGATGTAATCTTCAACTTCACCATGTAAATTACTGCAGAAATAAATAGTCTAAACACTTTTATTTTGGCCACACCACATGGCTTGTGGGATCTTAGGTCCCTGGCCAGGGATTGAACCCAGGCCCATGGCAGTGAAAGGTCTGAGTCCTAACCACTGGACCACCAGGGAGTTCCTAAACACTTTTCTTACTAGGCAGTCTGTCTGATTAGATATAAAGATGAGACCCTAAAATCTTCTGTCTATGGGAAATTTACAGAAAACATCAATAAATTAAAATTTTAAAATGGGAAAATAATTCATAAAAAGTAATAAAAGGGGGGCTTCCCTGGTGGCGCAGTGGTTGAGAGTCCGCCTGCCGATGCAGGGGACACGGGTTCGTGCCCCGATCCCGGAAGATCCCACATGCCGCGGAGCGGCTGGGCCCGCGAGCCATGGCCGCGGAGCCTGTGTGTCCGGAGCCTGTGCTCCGCAACGGGAGAGGCCACAGCAGTGAGAGGCCCGCATACAGCAAAAAAAAAAAAAAAAAAAAAAAAAAAAAGTAATAAAAGGAAAGACTTAGTGGCTCTTTATGTATTGATAAAGTATACTTCAGAACAAGGAAAATTAGCAGGGACAAAAAGGCATATTACATAATGATTAAGGATAAATTCATCAAGAATCCATTACGTTCTGAAATGTGTATGTACCTCATAATAAGTCATCAAAATACATAATACAAATGCATAAAATTAAAAGAAGAAATAAATTGGGAGACTGGGATAGACACATATACATTATTGGTACTATGTATAAAATAGACAACTGATGGGAACATACTATATAGCACAGGGAGCTCTACCTAATGCACAGAGGTAACCTAAATGGGAGGGAAGTCCAAAAGGGAGGAGATATCAGTATGTGTATGGCTGATTCATTTTGTTGTGCAGTAGAGGCTAATCATACTCCAATAAAAAAAATTTTTCAAAAAGAGAAATATACATATCCATGGTTACATTTGCAGATATCAACATTTCTCTCTCCATAATTGACAGAAGGCACATATTTAAAAAAATCAATAAGAATATTGAAGCCTTATTCAATAGTGAGATTGTATCAAATTAAAACACTTCTGTATATCAAAGGAAATAGAAAAGTGAAAGCAACCTATGAACAGGGGAAAAGATTTGTCAACCATATATCTGATAATGGATTAATCTTCAAAATACCTAAGGAATTCTTACAACTCTTTTAATATCAAATTGTAAAACTTCTATATTTAATCTGAGAAGATTATGTTTATGTTTTTATTGTATGTTTTATTATATGTTTTCCAAATTTTTTTCCAAGTCTGCTTTAATATTCTTAACACTATTTTTCAAAGATCAGAAATTTCTAATATTAACAAATCTGATTTTATTCTTATAGATCTCATCTTTTTGTGTTCTATTTAAGAAATCTTTGCCTAACATAATGTCAGAAATATTTTCTCTGATGTTTTCTTCTAGAAATGTTATAGGTTAATAGTTATATTTAGGTCTGTTATTCATTTTTAGTGAATTTTTGTATATTACTTGGATTAAATTTTAGCATTTTTTTTTTCGTTTTTCCTGGACTGTATAGCTCAGTTTTGAAAATAATATTTTTCCTTAACTGAATTTGCTTAGAAACTTTGTTGAATGTTACCTGATCATATATGTGTGGGTTTATTACTGACATAGTAATATGTTGAATGGAAGTGTCAAAAGTGGGCATTCTTGTCTTGCTCTAGATCATAAAAGAAAAGCTTTAAATTTTTCATTATTAAGTAGGATATTAGCTGTGGGCACTTCATATACAGCTTATTATGTTAAGGTACTTTCCTATTCTAAAACAATGGGCTAATTACTTGAGTAGGCATTTCTCCAAAAATACCAGGCAAGTGGCCAACAAGTATATGAAAAATGTCATTTGTCACTAATCATCAGGGGACTGCAAATCAAAACCACAATGAGATATCACTTCACTACTGTCAGAATGGCTATTATTAAAACATCATCATCATCAACAACAACAACAACAAGTATTTGTGAGGATGTGGAGAAATTGGAACTCTTGCACATGCTAGTTGGGAATGTAAAGTGGTGCAGTTGCTATGAAAAACAATATGGAGATTTCTCAAAAAATTGAAAATAACCTACCATATGATCTAGCAATCCCACTTCTATATACTTATCCAAGAAAATTGAAATCAGGAACTTAAAGATATTACCATTCCTATTCACTACAGTACTATTCACAATAACTAAGAACCATAAACAACCTAAATGCCTATCTACAGATGAGTGGGTAAAGAAAATGTGGTATATACATACAATGAAATATTATTGACTTTCAAAAGGAAGAAAATTCTACAATATGCAACAACTTGGATGAACCTTGGAGACATTACGCTAAGGGAAGTGAACCAGTCACAGAAAAACAAATACTACATGATTCCATTTCTATGAGGTATCTAAAATAGTCAAAGCATAGAATCAAAGAGTGGAATGGTGGTTTCCAGGGTCTGTGGGGTTTCCAGGGAAATGAGGAATTACTTATTAAAGTTTTAGTTAAGCAAGAGTAATAATCTCTAAAGGTTTATTGTACAACATTGTATCTATGGTCAACAATAATGTATTGTACATAAAAATTGTTAAGAGGTTAGATCTCATGTTAAGTATTCTTACCACAATAAAATAAAATGTTAAAGCATGATGTAGAGAAGTAACACTATAGAAAATTGGCAAAAAATTATAGATGAATTGCTGATACATTTAAAGATATTCAATTACACTATAAGTAAAATCACAGCATGATACCTCAAATAAAGTTAAGCATACATTTACCATAAAACCCAATGATACCATTCCTATATCTTTCCCTCAGAATAATAAGAGCATATGTTCTCACAAAAGCATAATTGTTCAAATCTACTTTATTCATAATAGTTAAAAACTAGTGTGCATCAGCTAGCTAACCAACAGACACTCTGTGGTATATTCACACAATGGAATACTGCTCAGTAATAAAGTTAATAAACTACAGATACATACAGCATGGATAATTCTCAAAAGATTCTCGATAGGCTATGTAATTCACTGTTCCATTTACTCTCTAGAAGATACAAAACTATAGTGACAGTAAGCAGTGTGGTTTTCATGTGCTAAAAGTTGGGGAAGAAGATTGACTTCAAAGAGGCTCAGGAAACATTTTAGGGTGATCAAAATGTACTTTATCATGATTTTGCTGATGACTATATAAATTTACATGCATATAGACTGAATTTTGTGCCTCCACAATTCATATGTTAAAACCTAATCCAGAATATATTTGGAGGTGGGGACTCAGGGAGGTGATTAAGTCATGAGTATGGAGCTCTCATGAATAGAAAGGTAAAAGCATAAAAAATAAATAAATAATAACCTGACAGTAATACTAAGTTTTGGTAAGGATGTATAGTAACTGGAGACCTCATACACTGTAAACATTTTACAAACAATTTGGAAAAATATTTATACTTTCTTATGTAAACATACATCTACTCTCTGACCCAGCAATCACACTCCAAGAGAAATAAAGATATATGTCCATAAAGTCTTGTACACCACAATTCCTAGATGTCTTATTCATAATAGCTCCAAGCTGTAAATATCCAGGTGTTTATCACCAGGAGAATGGATAAACAAACTAGGCTACATTCATACAATGCAATACCATTATGAATCTACTATTACACATAGTGATGTGGATGAATGTCAAAAATATTGTATCATTATGGAGATCAGTAACCAAAGAGTGCCTGCTATATGATTTTATTTATATGACCTATAGGCATAGAATATACTAATTAACAGTAACAATAGAAATTACAACAGCAGTTTTCAGTGTTATTGGAATATGTGTAGTGGTGATCATGGTGAATGACTTTCTGAGTGATGGAAATTTTATGTGTCTGAAAGAGGTGATGTTTACATGACTGCATACTTCTAAAAAATTCATTGAACTATGAACTAAATATATGTGCATTTTTTGAAGATACATTGTACTTCAATATATGTTTTAGAAAAAATATATGCCCATAACCCAACCACTAGTCAACACCTCTGTTTCTATCATTATATCTCTCCTAAAAAGTTGCAATAGTTTCTTAACTGATCTCCCTTTCTGTGTCTTTGCAAACCTTGTGCTCAGAACAATGCCTGATAGAAAACAGGTGCTCAACTAATATCTTGACAATATTGAGTCTTTCTATCCATGAGCATGAATTTCCCTACATTTATTTAGTTGTTTAATTTGGTTTAGGTTAATGCTGCCCTCATTGAATGAGTTAGGAAGTATTACTTCTGCTTCTATCCTCTTAAAGAAATTGTAGAAAATTGGTATAATTTCTTCCATAAATGTTTGGTGGAATTCACCAGTGAATCTGGTCTTGGTGTTTTCTGTTTGAAGGTTATTATTTATTGATTCAATTTCTTTAATAGATATAGGCCTATTCAAGTTGTCTACTGCTTGAGTGAGTTTTGATAAATTTATGTTTCAAGGAATTGGTCTATTTTATCTAGGTTTTCAAATTGTGGGCATACATTTGTTCATATACAGTTGACTCTTGAACAACATGGGTTTAATCTGTGAAGGTCCACTTATACATGTATTTTTCTTTTTTGATAAATAAATATGTACTGTGGTACTACACAATCCACACATGTAGAACCGCAGATATGGAAGGTCAGCTGTAACATTCTCGGGTTTTTGACTGCTTGGGGGTTAGTGCCCCTAACACCCACATTGTTCATGGGTCAACTGTATACTTTTATTATCCTTGTAACTTCCATGGGATCTGAAGTGATGTCTCATCTTCCATTTCTAATATTAGTAATTTGTTTTTCTTTCTTTTATTCTTAGTTAGCTTGGCTAGACACATTTGTTTTACTGATTTTTTTTTCAAAGAACCAGCACTAAGTTTCCTTGTTTTTCTTACAGATTCTTTGTTTTCAGTTTCCTTGATTTCTGTTCTAAATCTTAAAATTTCTTTTCTTCTGCTTACTTGATTTAATTCTTTCCTTTTACTAATTATTTTATGGTGAAAAGTTACATTACTGATTTTACATCTTTTTAATTTTCTAATATATGCACTCAATGGTATAAAATTCTCTCTAAACTCTGCTTTAACTGTATCTCACAATTTTTTTTTTTTTTTTTTTTTTTTTTGCGTTATGTGGGCCTCTCACTGTTGTGGCCTCCCCCGTTGCGGAGCACAGGCTCCGGACGCGCAGGCTCAGCGGCCATGGCTCACGGGCCCAGCCGCTCCGCGGCATATGGGATCCTCCCAGACCGGGGCACGAACCCGTATCCCCTGCATTGGCAGGCGGACTCTCAACCACTTGCGCCACCAGGGAGGCCCTATCTCACAAATTTTGATGTTAATTTAATTTTTTAACTTTTATTTTCATATACATTTAAAAATATGTTGTTGATTCTCAAGATTTTATTGCTTGGTCATTCAGGTAAAAGTATAATGGTGCTAGGTTTAGCTTTCAGAACTGATGAAAATGAAACCAATGATGGGCTGATGAACTGTGAATAAAATTCATCTATACAAACTGGTTTTTTACAAACATCATTATGTAATAGCCATGCTGAGAAGGCTATGATAGTGAGTGGAAGAAAATAAGATAATTAGGGAAAACCCAACTCAGGTAATACTAGCCATGATGGCAGAACTCTGAACAATGAGTACAATTTTTTTAAGGATATTATGATTAAAAAAAATACCTATTTAAAATTCCTAATAACTGTTATTCATCAGTTTAATACATTAAAATTCCACAAGTTAGCTTTCTTGAGCATCTTCAGGAAAAAGAACTTGCCAATAGACAAAGTGAATCAATTTTCATTAAACAAACACTAGCAGATGCTATTTTGAACTCTCAACTGACTGAGCATGCCAATCTGCTGCCAAAGTCCTAATAATGAAATTAAGTTTAAAATGAAATCTTTTGTAAAAGTCCTTGTTAAAATTTTTCATTCTAATCCTTGCCTAGCTTTAGGTGATTATGCACTGACATTTAAGTTTATTAGGGAAAATTTTTATCTTTTTGAAGAAGTATGTGGTTGGTTTCTTCATTTCTGAATTCCCTGGAGAATATGAATGATCTCCCTATGTGGTTATAAAAGCCCGGTCCTTCAAATACTTGGTAAAAATAAAGGAAATGAAGACATTCATTATATTTTTTTGCTCAGATTTCAAGAGAAAACATTTTATTTTGAGATCAAAGTAAAACCCATCTATAATATGGATCCTAATGACCTTTTTCAAGTTATTCACAAGGTATATAGGAGATAAAATATATGGATAACATAGTAGACAATTCTAGCAATTTTTGTCATTTGATTAATTATAGAATATTATTCACATGGCATAGAAAGATTATTTTGCTGTTTTCATATGCCAGTGAAGATCTTGGAGGATTACAATTAAACGGTGGAGTTAAAATCTGATTTTGACATAGCACATATGTCATTAAAGAGACTAGAATTTGTAATGGTTTACATCAAAATGTTAGTATATATCAACAAATTTACAGTTGTTTATTTAATATTTATAAAAAGTAAATACTGAAAATTGTATTTTCTAAATTTGTATGCCAGAGTTCTTTTGGCAATTATATCAAGAAAAAGTTCCAACTTTTCATTTTTGAATACTGATTTTCAATTGTACTTTGTAGGCATTACTTTGCAGACAACCATCTGTTTCATTCTAAGTTTCCTTATATCCAGTCTGAAGGCAATTATGCTATCAATAGACAATTCTTTCCATGGAAAAAGACTTTTAAAAAGCTTTAAAAGTTGAAGTTGCAAGCAGTTGTTGAAATATAATTTATATATAGTTCTCCATATTGCAAACTGTGAATTATTATTTTAAAATCTCAAAATATAGTTGTTTTTAATATCCTTTCTGATGTGATGTAGCTGTAATTTTAAAATGTATTTAAGCCCGAACACTTAATGCTTTTTTAGCCCATGTAAACAGTGATGTTTTCAGAAAGTTAAAATGAGTACATTAAGATTATACATATACAAACATATATGTACCCATACTCACAAATGCACAAGGAAAATAGCATTTGTTTAAAGTTTTGGCCATTTTAATAAATTATTTGTGCAATAGTTTAGTCTTTTTTTCTCTTGGTTTTATAGGCAAGATGCTACCATGTTTTAAAAAAAAGTGTTTAAATATTAGACATCCTTAATCCCTTTGAATTTTTTTTTCTTTATCTGGAAACTCTGTAGGGCTTCTTTAAACAGGGGAGGGGTTCTATTTAGGGTTCTCAGATTTAACAAATGAAAATACAAGTCAGCTATTTAAATTTGAATTTTCAACAATTGATAATTTTTTAGTTTAAGTATGTCTCCAATATTGCATGGGCTACCCAGATAAATGCAGTTTTGTGACATACTTAGGATAAAAGCTATCATTTGTTGATCTGAAATTCAAATTTAACTGGATTTGACCTGGCATCCTGATAACATTACAACATCTATGTTGAGACCCTCAGGGTCATCTTGTGTACCTAATGATCAGTATGTAATTGTGCTTGAGGAAGAATCAGATACTGGATTCAGAGGGCTAGATCCTATCTGAGGGCCAGTCAAGAGAAGAGGATTATTGTTATCTGATCTCCTTTCCCAATATAGCTTCAAAACTGGAATTCAAATTCATTACTGGTCCAAAAGTTTATGCTCATTTTATCACTCTATGTATCATTTATCTGGAATGGAAGTAGTCCCTGGAACACAGATTTCTTGAGTGCAGAGCCCATTCTACCCACAGGGTGGTGTATGTGATATCTATGTGGTAAGAAGTAGGGACTCCAAATTGCTAACCTGTCCCAAGCTATGATCTTAATCCACCTATACAATGTTTAAAATTAATAGCATTAGAGTAGGATCTCTAAATTGCAAATGTGAAAAGGAAATAGGAACTCATCAGATAGTGTTTCCCAAATCTGGCTGCTCATTAGAATTTGGAGAGTTTATGTTTATAATAGACATTCTTGGACTTTAATTCTAGGCATGCAACTCAGTAGGCTTGGAGTAATAATCTTTACTGTTGTTTTGCTTTTTTTTATTATTCTTTTTTTTAAATAAATAAATTTATTTATTTATTTATTTTGGCTGCGTTGGGTCTTCATTTCTGTGTTCAGGCATTCTCCAG
This sequence comes from Mesoplodon densirostris, assembly GCF_025265405.1. Taxonomy (NCBI): domain Eukaryota; kingdom Metazoa; phylum Chordata; class Mammalia; order Artiodactyla; family Ziphiidae; genus Mesoplodon; species Mesoplodon densirostris. The sequence continues at coordinate 65,237,436 of NC_082662.1, read as the reverse complement.
TTGGGAGTTACTCTTCGTTGTGTTGCATGGGCTTCTCATTGTGGTGGCTTCTCTTGTTGTGGAGCATGGGCTCTAGGCATGTGGGATTCAGTAGCTGTGCCTCACGGGCTCTAGAGCACAGACTCAGTAGTTGTGGCACATGGGCTTAGTTACTCTGCAGCATGTGGGATCTTCTCAGACCATGGCTCGAACACGTGTCCCTGCATTGGCAGGCGGATTCTTAACCACTATGCCACCAGAGAAGTCCTTGCTTTTTTTTAATAAGCTGTCCTATGAATTTCATTTGAGAATCACGTATAGCTCAACTCCTTAATGTTAGAAAGAACGTGAGTATAAGAGAGGTTAATTTGCTCTCCTAAAGTGTTAGAGCCTGTAGAAGATTGGAAATAAAATCTGGGCATTAATATTTCTTGAGTTTCCAGGATAGTGAGGTCCTGATCCACGTTAGGGGAGAAAAATGTGAAGCTAACAATTTGGTAGGCACTCTTAAATGCAGTATTACACTGTCACCACAGGTTATCACATTATTTCTATACCAAACTTTAATTAACTTTTTAGCTATCTGCTTTGTTATATATTAACCTGGAAGGAGCAATCTTTTTGAGTCCCAGAGAATCACAAATGTACAGGAAAATGACAACTGTTACAAGGAAATTCAGAGGGAAGGAATTGGTTATGCAGGGTAGCTGGAACAGACGGTTTTACCTATTATCTGTAAAATTACGCACAGTAGAGATTCTTATACAATCACTGCATCCCATTATAGGTGAAGGCACAAGATATTCAGAGTGGGAGCCAACAAAATAAAATATTGGATGGTAGGACTGGGGGTGAAAAGACTAATTTGAGACTGATTTAACCTAGTTCATCCTTTTCTGAACCTAGCAATGTTAACTTTTTGACATAATGGATTATTACCATCATCTAAAAAATCTTATAACTTTTGATTTATTCTGATAAAGATGATTGAACCTTAGGAATGATAACCACCAATACAAAATTTTAGGTGATAAGATAAGCTTTTTTTAAATTTCCCTATTGAAGGTTGAGAGAAACTAACACGAAATCAGAATATTTGTGAGAGAAAGTAGGGAAGAAAAGGGAGAAAAAAGGAACATTGTCTATCCAAATAACGAGGCTCCATCCACTCTTTTAGGATAAACGATCAGTAGGAATATTTTCTAAGTCATGTCAGATCAGAAGAGAATATGTATGTAATTGTTTCATGATTAACATGGTATAAAGATGTATTTAATAACATTTGAATGCTTAAGAAGCATAGTATACAAAAAAAATTTACTCAAATTTAAAAACAGTTGAATAAAACGAATGAAATGTATATCCAATTGTGCTTCTGCAGATAAAATAACAATATGGGTGCTGCAACTGGTGGATGTTTTCTAGCACAACAATTTCCTCCTTCTGATCCTTTAAAACAAACAAACAAAAAAACATTTTGTGGGAGTGAAAATCAGTGTCATTTTTGTCATGTAACTATCCAACTTCTGATAAAATGGATATTATCCCTTCTCCTTTTAGAAATAAAATTAAAATACTCCTGCTTTTGAAAGAAGTATTTTGCTGCATCACAACATAGAAATTATTTCAATGTACTTTCTGCAGAATATTTTAGAACAGAGATCTTAGAATGAGCAGGCGTTCAACTCAAGCTACTTTGAGGGCCCATATTATATGTTAGGCAACTTATTTGACTCTATAAGGAATAATGGGTCTAATTTGAGTACCTGCCATATGTCAAGCACTAAACAAGGTGACTGGAAATGAGTAAAACTGAAATGAATCAATGTTAGATAAGTACCAGCTTAATATAGCCCTGATTTCCTTTCTGCCTCTTAGGAATTTAACAAATAATGTATCCCCTTTATGCCTGAGGCTGCTAACTTTTAAAGAAATGTTAATAACTGGCACCTCACAGCAGTATTATAAGGATTTTATGTGTATATAAATATATGTTTATATATAAATATATAATAATTATGTTATTATGATATATAGATATATGAGTATAGAAGTAGTATATAAGAATGTATATAGGGCTTCCCTGTTGGCGCAGTGGTTGAGAGTCCGCCTGCCAATGCAGGGGATACGGGTTCGTGCCCCGGTCTGGGAAGATCCCACATGCCGTGGAGCCGCTGGGCCCGTGAGCCATGGCCGCTGAGCCTGCGCGTCCGGAGCCTGTGCTCCGCAACGGGAGAGGCCACAACAGTGAGAGGTCCGCATACAGCAAAAAAAAAAAAGAAAGAAAAAGAATGTATATAGTATAAGAATAGAAGACTAGTCTATGTAGACTATTCTCTAAGTATATAGAAATATTTAGTAGACCATACATCTCTTAACAAGCACTCAATGCTTGTAGCTATTATAAAATAGAGGATGTTTATTTTTAAAATATTTGTGATATAGTAATTATAGTGAAAGCTATAAGGTTTGTCAAAGCAAAGAACCTGGAGTTGATTGAAATTATCTCCTTAAATCTAAACTTTAGGCAAGATATTAAAAATCTCTAAGCTCCACTTCCCTTATGGGAATCAAGGTGGATATAAATTACCTAATAGAATTTTTGTGAAGATTTAAAAACATAGAAAATATGAAATTTCCTAACACACATTAGGGTACACACATTTTTTGGAACAACAAAAAAAAATTAAATATAAGAAAGATCAGAAACAACTTAAAGAGAAAAAGATTTTAGGTCTATCTTGATCATCACAGGATTTAGATCTAGACCAGTATGGATCTTCCTGATAAATGTCATTCATTCACCTTAATAATAATAGTCAAAATATAAATGTAAGAATAAATAATTAAGAGAGAGAGAGAACCACAGATGGAGGAAAGGAAGGAGGGAGGAAAAAAAGGAAAATAAAGGAAAGGAAAGGACAGAAAAGGAAAGGAAAAGAATGGAAAGGAAAGGAATGGAAAGGAAAGGAAAAAGGAAAGAAGGAAATCACATTGTTATTACTAAGACATATCTCTTGAAAGTGAATTATTTCCCCTGATTAACTGGCATTTTTAAGGACTCTTCTTTCCCATATATGAAATCTCATTTGAGGAGATAATTAAATGAAGAAAATCTAGAAATATTTTTTTTTTTGTTATTCTTAGGCTAGGATAGTGAATCAGTGACTAAAGAACCCTAATCTTCAATACTCCAAAGAACCAGTGTTAGCTTCATAAATTTTTTACAAGAGCTCTTGCAGACTATGAACCACTTGAGCAGGCTGACGCATGGCAAGTGCATGAATTTTGGTTGAATGAAGGAAATTTTTATCTAACTCCAGACCCGGTTTTGGCTTTCAGATAGACTTTAGATTTTTGTCTTAAAAATTTCTGATTAATACTTAAGATTACAATAGCACAATGAGCCTCCATTCTGTCCTAAAAAGATTAGGATGTCATAGGTTTAACATTTTCCCTGTTTCTTTTTTGGAATTAACCTTCTTAGTTCATTCTTCTTCAATTTATGAGGATGTTTATGGAAAGAATTTGCTTTATTACATATCAAGAGCAATATCCCTATGTAATACATTTATTTTTTGTGGACCAATACATTCAGTAGTAAATTGTTTCAATGTCAGTACCATATGAATTATATTTGGTAATTTATGTCTTGACAAGAGAAACCTTTTGGAAAAAAAATCATACTCTATTAACACAATAAGAAAGAAACTTCAATTTAGCAAAAATTTGTTGGCAGAATTTGTTAGTTTCTTTTAAAAAATCTGAAATTGGCTTGATTTGCTCCTTTTACCTAAGTATCATTAAATTCTAATGACAAAATGAATTTGCTAAATGAGCATTATCAAGCAGGGTACATGACTTGTAGGAAATAGGTGATTCATATTAGTTGAAATAAAAAGATGCATATTTTATTTTCAAATACTTGAGATTAATCTTTGTAGTGGGTTTTATGTACTGTAGACTAGTGTCAATAATGGTATCTCAAATTCAGACATTGTTGTTAGTAAACCAAAACTTACTTTTAGGAGTTTATTTCTGTGGAAGCAGCATAAATTCATAAGCAGAAAAACAAATTATATACATTTAAAAGCACATTTTTGCTCTTTATGAAAATACAAAGGCAACGCCCCAATTTTAGAAATTCTTGGTGAATGACCAAAAGGATGCTACAAAATGGTCTCAAAAAGACCACATATTGTACAATATAGATTTCTGAATATGTTTCATTAAACTCACATTTTCTTAGCTGTAATTACGTTAGCTGTGTATATATACTATTTAGGTTGCAATAAGAAAACACCTGCTTAGTTTCTTCTGTGTTTTCTAGTATTAAATACAGTCAGTGTATGCTGTCCTTTTTAATTGCTGACTGTATTTTAAAATGCTAGAGACTGTCATACAGAGTGAAGTAAATCAGAAATGGAAAGACAAATATCATATATTAATGCATATATGTGGAATCCAGAAAAATGGTACAGGTGAACCAGCTTGCAAGGCAGAAATAGAGACACAGATGTAGAGAACAAGCATACAGACACGAAGTGGGGAAAGTGGGGAGGTGGGATGAACTGGGAGATTGGGATTGACATATATACACTAATATGTATAAAATAGATAACCAATGAGAACCAGCTGTATAGCACAGGGAACTCTACTTCACCTCGCTGTACAGTAGAAACTAACACAACATTGTAAACCAGCTATACCCCAATAAAATAAAATAAAATAAATAAAATGCTGGTCATATGAAGTTGTAAAGACATCTTGAAATGAATTGTTTCAATTTCATTCTCCTATTTTCACTCAGATCCTTTCTGGAAAATGGCACCTCTTTTTATTGGTTTTGTCTCAAAACAAAAATGTATGTCTTACTGCTTTCTTACTTACAGAAAAATGTCTTGATATTTTATGGCATTTTAAAGATGCAAATTGTGATTAATCTGTCTTTTACTGAGCTGGGCAAAATAATAAAAGAACATCTTTCTCTCTCTTTCTCTCCCCATTCAACAATTTTAGCTACTATGATAATCATGAAAGTTGTTTTAATAAATTTTCTGACCTGCCAGGATTTTACTTGGAGTTCTAAATTTGTACTTAACCAATTTTCTTTTTCTCATACACCTTCCTAATCAGTCCCTTAATTACTCAGCTCTTCTTGCTTCATTCTAGAAATACATGGTTAAAATATGTCCTGAAATGTTATGTTACAGTGTATAAAAATATTTAGTTAAATGCAGCTAATTGTATTCATACAGTTACATAAAGTTTACATATAGTTTGAAAACGAATCTGTGTCACATAAATATGCAAATAAAATATAATAAATATTTTCCCAAGTTTCTAACATATTCTTAGAGAAAAAAACACACAATTTCAGCAAACACAATGCATATAAAATAGAATTGACAAGGTTCAGGAAAAGATTTATGGGGAATTACATGGGATTTACATGGGAAATTACATCAGTGTCTTTATAAATATAAGATATATAAGTCAATTACTCCTGGCTTTGTATATGAAAAAATACGAAAATGATAACATCTTTCATCACCTCATTCCAAGCCAGCTGAGGAAAAACAATTGTTTAAAAAACCTGTTCTCAGAAACAGAAAATAAAATTGACGATAGAGATATTGCTTTAACTACTTATTAAATGCACTTTCACTTTCAGGACCAGACACTAATGTTATAATAAATACTCAGCTATTTAATACACTAAAATAGATTGGTAACTTTGCAAGTAACAGCTTTTAAAATGTTTATATGTATTAAGTTAGAGACATTTTCATTTGAGCATATGCATTCTTCTTTATGATTTTCTTTTTTATTATTAAAATATGGTACACAACTTCGATGTTTAGTTTCTACAACTTTATGTCTATAGTATTAGACTAAAGAGGTCATAGAATTTTATGGCTGTGACAACTTTAGACATTGGCTAACATGCTTATGTTCTTATACTCTCATTTTAAGTATTAGAAATATGTGGAAGAATATTAGGCTAGCTAAGCTTTGTATTTCACCCATGTATTTTATATGATTAATGAATTAATTCATTAATCATTTAAAAATCCATCTGAAGCCCTATAGTTCACCATTTAATGCTTCATGCAAAAATGTCTGTGGTTTGGTAGGTTATACACACACACACACACACACACACACACACACACACACACATATATATATCTCAATAGTTAATATGAGAGTGCAGTTTCATTGCTTGTAAATTATAAGCTAATGTAACCATTTAAATAGAATAGTATTTCCATATATGAGCAACCAGTAGCAAATTATGAAAGGGGGATATAGCTGGTACATGGCAAATCAGTCTATTTTATTATTTGAATAACATTTTTGTTATACTATTGATGGTATATCAGAAACTATAAATACTTTTTTTCATAGTAGTATGTGTACTCTGTGATTTTTTTTATTTAGAAATATTACAAGTAACAGTTTTATTGGAGAAAGTTTAGTAATTCTGAATAAAAAGAAAAAATGTATATGCCAGAGTCCAATTATGCAGATACATGAAACTTCAGGTATCTTTTTGTGTGGTAGTATATCTGCTATAATCCTTACTAATTTTGAATTATCTTAGTTTTTGTGCATACATCTCTCTTTTAATTAGGCTGGATGATGTATTCTTTAGACATTAATTAAAAATTTAATGTCAAGACTAGAATATTCTTTTGGATATGAATTAACCACTTGACATATCAATAGATTTTTTTCTATTTAAGATAATTAAAGGAAAATTACACACCATTCCTTTACAAATAAAGCCACAATTTTATGCAGGACCTCAGATTTATATGAGATCCCCTCTAATGGAAAGTGTGGAGAGATATGAGGCTGGTAAGACTTAAAACTGGAAACTAAAAATTCAACCAATAAAAGTTGAATTCATTCTACTCATGTACCAGAAATTATTCATGCTGAGAAACAGCACATTTAGTCTATAATGACTAACTGTGTTTAATATCATTTTTACTAAAGCTATTCACATTTTCAAATGCCTCTTTTATATTAAAACAGTAGGCACAATATTAGACAGTTCTTAGATCGACAGCCATATACAATATACAAAAGGCAAAGCAAGCTGATAATTCACCAAGGAGGAAATCCATAACCTTTAATTGAGAAAAAGTTTGAAGTGATTGAGAAAGATTGTTTTAGGAAAGATTAATTATTACCTTAATTCACTGTAACTAATAAGAAAAGTTACTTTATATTGTAAAGAAAGAGAACATTTTTTTTCTAGAAAATTTTCCTTTACATATATTCCATTAGGGATCTAGTCTGGTATTATTCAATGATTACAAATATTGAGTGGATTAAAAATAACAGGCAATAAAGGTAAATTACTATCTTTACACATTTCACAATAATGTCAATGGGAAATTTTCTCTATAGAAACTTATGCCAATGTCTTAATATTCTTAGATACTACTAGTTATAAAATAAAAGCAGAAGTACCTCAGAAAATACCATAATAATATTTTTAGAAACTAGGATGTCTAGAAAGGAAAGTGATGTGTAATACAAATATTTTTGACAGAGTGTTTTGCGTATACAAATTTTAAAATAAAGAAAAAAGCATATATTTCATGATTAGTATATTAATATATCAAGGAATTGAAACCATACCTTTAAGATCATCCAGCTTCATAAGTTAAAGGGAATAGACTGGGTTCACAATATTTTGAGTTATCAAGAGAAATGAACTCTAGGTGATCTATATCTTTACTCATTGTAGTATGTGAGATCTTTGTTGTGGTACAAATTGACTGTATTTGGGAACACACTACCATGATATACTTAGCAGTGTAGAATGTTGCCAGCATCTAGGTTAGAAAGGAGAGATAAATAACAAATATAGGATTTATTATGGAACTATTAATTGTTTGTTTACTGTTTTTAATAAAAGTGCAAACAATATCTATTTTCTTAAGAAAGCTCTTATTTTATATTTTGATGTCTGAATTTTGCCCAGGTAGTAAATAACTTATGTTCATTTCTGTCTCAAACAAACTTCTCAGGACCTTTACAGATATGTTGCTGGACTTGGCATTCCATATAGTATCTACCCTAGATGCACTCCAGAATGTGTAAATTAGTGGGACAAAAAGACACAAGTAAAAGTATGAATATATATATTTCTTTACATCCATTGACCCATTCTATAGCTGAGCCTACACCAAGATCAGATTGTCAAATTGAGTTCACACATTAAGCTTAACTACATAATGTCAAAGATATAGGCAGTTGTAAGCTCAGATGATACACAAAATGTTCTGGGAGGTGAAGGGCAATTTACTAGGTTCTGCATTCATAACATGGCCCTTTGGATCAGAATAGATGTGATCTCTACTTGAGGTTCACAGAATCACATAGGGGGATAATTTAGATTCTGAAATCATCATTTTATACTCCATATTATTGTGTAACGTATCCTAGTGATATTTTCCAGGGAGACAAAACTCACAGGTCTAGAGATATTCCTTAGCCAGGGGCATCCTCTTAAAGTCTCTTTATCTTATTAAATATCATTGGTTATTTACCCAGGTGACCCTCTTCCCACACCTAAAGGGAATGATTAGATTCTAAGACAGCTGGTTTAACTTTTTTCTCCTAGTAGCCTTCCACCATCCAACAATCAATACATTTACCAACTAACACAGTAATCAATATGTATAAGTAGATTTGGGACATATTCTTTTCTAAGAAGTTGCTTATAAGCAAACATAATTTTTATCTAATATTTTTATTCCCTGATCTTTGTAAAAATAATTTAAGGGTCTCCTACTCACCATTGTATCTCCACTACCTTGCAGATGTCGATCACATAGAAGTCACTCAAAATGTATTTATTCATGAAATGAGTAACAGCTTATTTAAAGGTATAAAGGTCCATAATTATGACCAAACTGAAGTTTAAGGAGACAAGTCATATAGGGCAAATGAGAAATATTATTACCAGAAACCTTTAATAGGTATCAGCAATGTAACATTTTGCAGCTATGAGCTACCTGGTAGTCCAAAGAAAACGAAATGTAAAAATAATTCATCATAGCCCTTATTATAAAAGAAAAATCTGTGAAGTAGTCCAACAAAGACAAATGTAATACAATAAATTAGTTAAAAAATGATGTGCAAAAATTTTACATGTAATTATGTATTTTCCACATATATTTTGTGGTTTAAAATTTGTGAAATGTTCTTTCTACCTTTCTATTTAATATTATTGTTGTTTATGACTCACACTTATTATCTATTTTTCAGAACAAGACAGCGAAGTCTCATCAATGTGACATAAGTAATATTGTAAGTTAGAGTTGGAACCAATACTCAAGCACAGTTCTTGTGATTCCCATGTTCTTCTCACTATAACACACTGACATCCATTATAAATGTGGTCATTTCATACTGGCTAACATAATAGTTAAGTCTTCTTATATTGTACATGTCTATTGTCACTAATAATTCATTACACAAAAATATGAACAAAAGTAAATACAATGACATTAAAGCAAATTATAATAGCATTACTTATTTATAATGGTTAGTGTTTTATTTTAGAAAAGTTAGAATTATCTTTAGAACTCTCTAGATTTTTTGGCAGCAGTATATCTTATAATTCTAGAGTATTCAAAAAAAGTAACAAAATCATACTTCTGTATGAACAGGATTCCATCTTCTTCAAACTAAAGAAGACTGTTGTTGAGAAAATATTTTTCATGATAAGGACTAGCATTTTTAAGAAAATAACTTTATGTCAGGGATAAAGTAAAATATTATAATATAGTATTTTAAAATATATGCATTTAAAAGATAAAAATTTTATATTGCTATGTTCATCTTATTCTACCCCAAGAGAAGGTATTTAATTAAAAAAACACAGAGTCTGAAAGTATTATGTCACTTGAATACATTTACTTTTCCTAAACATACTATTATGAGGTTTTGATAGAGAAGAAGCACAAGTAAAATAATTGTCAATCAGAGAGTTCTATAAAAAGCTAGTGAAAGAGTTCTGAAGAAGTTATCAATCAACAAATATTTTTCTGAATAACATGTGCCAAGAAATGTGCTTGACTGTGGGTGTAATGAGTGATGCATGGTTCCTGACCAAAGTGATATTTAGTATGTAAAGCAAATATTTGGGGATTGGAAGATTGTTCATATTCTAAGGTATCTTAAGTCACTTCTTAAACAATCTAAATGCATACATATATACATGCATGCCTACCTACCTATATACACACAGACAATAGAAAGGTTTCTAGAAAGATTTTCTCATTTCCTCCAGCTATAAAGCCACTATTTCCAGATTTTTTAAAATTTTAAGTCAGATACAATCAGTTATTTTGTGTGATATATGTACAATGAAATCTGAACAACTTAAGAAATATTAAAGTTTAAACTTTAACTTGTATACGTTCATTAAAGTTTCTTTGTTTACCTTCTCGGGCCAAATTAATTGCTCCATCTTCAATTTCCACAGTATTTAGGATATGCTTTATTATTTTATTTTTTATAGCTTTATAATGGTTGATGGCATATTTTTCTATTTTTAAATTAATTTTGTTATTTTTGTACAATTTTAAAATATTACATTCCATTTACAGTTATTACAAAATATTAGCTATATTTCTTGTGTTGTACAATACATTCTTGTAGCCTATCTTACACCCAATAGTTTATACCTCCTACTCCCCCACACCTATATTGCCACACACAACCCCACTGGTAAACATTAGTTTATTCTCTATATCTGTGAGTCTGCTTCTTTTTGTTATATTCATTCGTTTGTTGTATTTTTTAGATTCCACATGTAAGCGATATCACACAGTATTTGTATTTCTCCATCTGACTTATTTTACTTAGTGTAATGACATTCAAGTCCACCCATGTTGCTGCAAATGGCAAAATTTCATTCCTTTTTACAGTAGTATTCCATTGTATATATATATATATATATATACCACACCTTCTTTCCCCATTCATCTGTTGATGGCCACTTAGGTTGCTTCCATATCTTGGCATTTGTAAATAATACTGCTATGAACATTGGGGTGCATGTATCTTTTTGAATTAATGTTTTTAGGGTTTTTTGGATATATACCCAGGAGTGGAATTGCTGGGTAATATGGTAGTTCTATTTTTAGATTTTTGAGAAACCTCCATACTGTTTTCCACAGTGGCTGAACTAACTTAGATTCCCATAAACAGTGGACAAAGGTTCCTTTTTCTCCACATCCTTACCAACATCAAAAATCAAACAACTGGATTAAAAAATGGGCAGAAGAACTGAACAGACATATTTCCAAAGAGGAACTGCAGATGGCCAACAGGCACATAAAAAGATGCTCAACACTGCTAGTCATCAGAGAAATGCAAATCAAAACCACAGTAAGGTATCACATCACACCTGTCAGAATGATTGTCATCAAAAGAAGACAAATGACATCTCTTTTTAATAACAAATTAAAAAGATATATAATGATAGAAAGCATATATAATAAACCAGTCAAGAAAATCTTCCCTTAATTAATTGCTTCTATTAATTTACTTTTCTTAGGTGTCTTTTTAAAAATATTTCCTCATCCATAAATTAATTTTTATCCATTTCCTAGAGTTAAATTGAATTCAAGTGAATTCAGAAAAATTAACTTACAATAACCAAGTTCACAGAAGATTGACACACAAATTACATTATCCAATTAATTAATTTATAATGTAAACATAAATGGCAGAGTCTGGAATGGAAAATATTCAGGATAAGCCATATTTATTCTTGTTTAGTGAGCACAAAGTTTTTCAGGAGAGTGAGTCTCAGATTCTGAATTTTAATGGCATAATAATGTAAGGGTCTGTTGCATCTGACTAGGTAACAGCAATATACCAAGCATAGGCATGGCTGTATTGACTGGGATTCTGGCTGCAAATTGTCAGTTTCTCCTCTCAGATTTTTTTAAGCTGAAAACATTTTTGCTTTATATATTGTAAGATTTAAGGTTACATCTTATAAACTTGGTTGCTTTCCTCCATCTGTTTTGAAAATTCCTAGGCTTTAAAGTGCATTTGCATTATGTAATCCATGTTGTGCGGACTCTGTCCTTCTACCTTCGAAGATTTGCACACCACCTTGGTATCCTATACATACAGTAGAATCCAAACATATTAAATGCACTTTTGCTGAATTTTGACAGATGCATGTGTTATGAAACCCTATAATTACAGTGTAAATATAAGTATAAATATATTTAAGCCTAAAATTTAAGTATAATGCCTGAAGTATACAAAACATACCCATTATCCCATAAAGTTACCTCATACCCTATCCCAATCAATCCTTTAATCACAAGTAATGCCATCATTATTGTTTACAATTTTTATTATTTATTTACTTATGTATTTATTTTTTACTAAGACCTTACTTCCTTAGAGAAGTTTTAGGTTCACAGCAAAATTGGTGGGAAGGTACAAAGTTGCCTCATGCACTGCCTACCCCCACACCTGTGTAGTTTCTCCCATTATCAATATCCCTCACCAGAGTGGTACATTTGTTACAATTGATGAACATACATCCACACATCATTATCACCCAAAGTCCATGTGGTTCACACTTGGTGTTGTACACTGTGTGAGTTCAGACAAATGCAAAATAATGGATGCATATCATTATACATTTGTCCAAACTCACACAATATACAATACCAAGGGTGAACCACCAATTGTAAAAGATAACAATAATAACAAATAGTAAATTAATAATAATAATAAAAATTTGATTTTCTCCAATGTTATCTTCTAGGAGTTTAATAGTTTTGCATTTTACATTTAGGCGGGTGATCCATGTTAATTTACATTTTTGTGAAGGTTGCAAGATTTGTTTCTAGATTTATTTCTTTTTCATGGCTGTTCAGTTGTTCCAGCACCATTTATTAAAAACACCATTTTTGCTCCATTGTATTGCCTTTGCTCTACTGTCAAAGTTCAGTTGATCACATTTATGTGAATCTATTTCTGGGTTCTCTATTCTGTTCCATTGATCTGTTGGTCCATTCTTTCACCAATACCACAATATCTTGATTACTACAGCTTTCTAGCAAGTTTTGTTTGAGTAGTGTCAGTTCTCCAACTTTGTTCTGATCTTTCAGTTTTGTGCTGGCTATTCTGGGTCTTTGGCCTCCCCATATAAACTTTAGAATCAACTTGCCAATATCCACAAAATAACTTGCTGGAGTTTTAATTGGTATTGCATTAAATCATAGATCAAATTGGGAAGAAATTATATCTTGAAATCCAAATCATGGATTTCCTATCCATGAACATGGAATATCTCTCCATTTATTTGGTTGATCTTTGATTTCTTTCATCAGAGTTCTGTTGTTTTCATCATATAGTAGTATTACATATTATGTTAGAGTTAAACACAGATATTTCATTTTGGGGGGTGCTAATATAAATGATATTGTGTTTTTAATTTCAAATTCCACTTTGAAATACCACTATTCCACTTCAAAGATATTATACCTTATAATCACAAAATAAATCTAATTCTTCCTTTCCATCCCTTGTATCATTTTTGTCATTCATTTCACTTATATATAAGCATACATAATCAAATATATTGTTAGTGTTATTATTTTGAACAATCTGCTATGTAAATTAAGAATAAGAAAAATGCATTTTAATTTTACCTCCACCTCCTTTTTTGATGTTCATTACTTTCTGTACATCCAAGTTTATGACCCATATTATTTTCCTTCTCTCTACAGAACTTTTAACATTCTTGCAAGGCAGGTCCACTAGTAACGTATTCTCTCAATTTTTGTTTGTCTGAAAAAGTCTTTATTTCTCATTTACTTTTGAAGATTAATTTTGAAAATTACAGAGTTCTAAGTTGATGTTATTTTTTCTCTCAACGTGTTAAATATTTCACTCTACTTTCTTCTTCCTTGCATGGTTTCTGAGGAGAAGTCAGATGTAATTCTGACCTTTGTTCCTCTATATATAAAGTGTTTCTTTTTCTCTAGCCTCTTTCAGGATTTTTTCTTGATTTTGATTCTGTGATTTGAAAATGATTTGCCAAGGTATAGTTTTTTTGCATTTATTCTGTTTGGTGTTTTCTGAGTTATTAGATCTGTGCTTTGGGCTCTGATATTAATTTGGGGAAATTCTCAGTCATTATTATTATTATTTATTTTTTTTTGCGCTATGCGGGCCTCTCACTGTTGTGGCCTCTCCCGTTGTGGAGCACAGGCTCCGGACGCGCAGGCTCAGCGGCCATGGCTCACGGGCCCAGCCACTCCGTGGCATGTGGGATCTTCCCAGACCGGGGCACGAACCCGTGTCCTCTGCATCGGCAGGAGGACTCTCAACCACTGCGCCACCAGGGAAGCCCCTCAGTCATTATTGTTTCAAGTATTTCTTCTATTTCTTTCTCTCTTCTCCCATTATTCCCATTATGGGCATGTTACACTTTTTGTAGCTGCCCCACAGTCCTTGGTTATTCTATTTTTTTTTTTTTTGGTTTTCTTTTCTATTTTTATTCTATTTATTTTTCAATTTTGGAAGTTTCTGATGAGATATCCTCAAATTCAGAGTTCTTTTCTCAACCTTGTCCAGTCTATCATATAAGCCAATCAAAGATAGTGTTTATTCCTGTTACAGTGTTTTTGATCTCTAGCATTTATTTTTGTTCTTTCTTAGAATTTCCATCTTTCTGCTTATGTTGTTCATGTGTCCTTCTATATTGTCTACTTTATTAGAGGACTCAGCATATTAATCATAATCAATTTAAATTCCCATTCTGATAATTCCAACATCCCTACCATTTCTGGTTTGGATATTTGCTTTGACATTTCAAATTGTGAGTTTATTTTCCCCACATTTTATTGATTGATTGATTGATAGCAAAAAATAGTGTCTTGGGTAAAAGGAACTTTTGTAAATAGACTTTCAGTAATGTGGTGGTGAGGTGTGGGGGTGGAGGGGTAGCATTCTGTACTCCTGTGATTTAGGGCTCAGTCTCTTAGTGAACCTGTACCTCTGGACAGTGAACTTTACAAGGCTTTCTCAGTTTTTTTCTCCCCCCTGATGTGGGAAGTGTCTAGAGTGGGCTGGAACTTGATTTATTTCCCTTCCCCCCTTAGGTTCTGTTAATATCCCTGAAAGTTAAGTTCTGATTAACTAGTTTCACCTAAGGGCAGGCCTTGATAAGCAGAGCAGAGTGCTCTGGTATAGTTCAAAATGGTTCCTTTTTCCTCCTCTTGCTGGAAGCATGAGGGAATTTTTCTTCCATATTTACTGTGGTCAAGTTCCTAGAGGAAAATCTCACAGTATTAAATGGGTCCTCTATGACTGGGTCCCCTTGGAGTTTTTAACTCTCAGACTTGTCCACACTGAGCCTCTACCAATTTGTAGCTCAAGTCAATTACAGTTCAGGTTTTCCTATCCTGGCACTGGTTCCTGCTGCAATTCCATCCATGAGTCTTTGCCCCTGTCAAGTATGACTTCACTTATTTGCTGTCTCTCCAATCTTGGGGGTGAGGTCTACCCTGTGTCTTCCTCTCTCTTATGGATCTAAGAAGAATTGTTGAAGTTTTATACTCTTTAGCTTTTTACTTGCTATTAAGATGGAGTGGCAACTGCTGTTCCTTACCTGCAGAACTAGAAACCGGAAGTCCAGCTTAATTTTTTCTGTTCGAGATTTTTGAATAAATGCAATCATGCAGTATGTACTTTTGTGTAATGCTTCTTTCACTCAGTGTGTCTGAGCCCCATCACTGTTGTTTGACATATTAGTAGTACATTCTTATATTTTCAGAGTATTATTCCTTTGTATAAATGTAAGACAGTTTGTTCATTTTTGCATTATTGACATCTCTGGTGTTTCTAGTTTGGGGTTATTATCAATAAAGCTGTAAAAACATTTCATGCTCTTCTTTTTATGAACATATACTTTTATTTCTTCTTGGTAAACCTTAACTAGTAATAAAAGTGCCATGGTTATGGTAAGTATTTAATCTTATAAGACATTGTCAGGAGATTTCTGGTTTCAGTTTTGACATATAAGAAGCTGTCAGACTTTTTTCCAATGTAGTTGTATAGTTTTTCAGCCCACCAACAAAATTGTTCCAAATCATCACCAAAATTTGGTGTCATTCTTTTAAAATAATTTAGACAACATGGTGGGTGTTTACTGGTATCTCATTTTTGATTTTAATTTACATTTCCTTGATAATTAATAAAGCTCAGAACTCTTTAATGAGCTATTAGACATTAATACACATTCTTTTGTTAAGTGTCTGATTTTTTTCTGTTTTATTGGGTTGTTTTATTTATTATTGGGATCTGAAAGGTCTTTATATGCCATGTTCTTCATACTTTCATCTGATGTATGTTTTGCAAATATTTTCTTACAGTCTGTGCCTTGAATATTTATTTTCTTAGCATTGCTTTTCAAAAAAGAGAAGTTTAATTTATGGTTAAGTCTAATTTATCAGGTGTTTTTTTTTTATTGTTACTCCTTTCTGCAAACTATAAAACCTTTACTTACTTCCATGTTGTGAGCATATTTTCATACTTTCTCCTAAAAGATTTATGGTTTCAATATCTGAAACATAATTGAGTTGGATTATATTGTTTGTCACACTTTCTGCCTCTTTGCCTATCTAATAATTCTTAATTTTATGCTTTCATTACATATAAAAGACTATGGAAATGTCAGGAATTATCTTCCACAAGAGAGGATTCCCCATTTCCTCTGTCCGAATATATAACAAGGTTTGTATCATCTCAATTCATTCAAGGACTGAGCTGAGTTAGGACTTAACTGCAATTTCACTCCACTTCCTGTTTATTTATAGTTTGGTTGTATCCTTTCTGCTTTTTTTTTTTATTGGAGTATAATTGATTTACAGTGTTGCATTAGTTTCTGCTGTACAACAAGGTGAATCAGTTACACACGTACATATATCCACTCTTTTTTAGATTCTTTACCTATATAGGTCATTACAGAGTACTGAGAAGAGTCCCTGTGATATACAGTAGGTCCTTATTAGTTATCCATTTTATGTATAGTACTGTGTATATGTCAACCCCAATCTTTCAGTTTATCCCTCCTCTTCCCCACCCCCACTTTCCCCTCTGGTAACAGTAAATTTGTTTTCTATATCTGTGACTCTATTTCTGTTTTGTAAATAAATTCATTTGTACCATTATTTTAGATTCCACATATAAGCAATATCATATGATATTTGCCTTTCTCTGTCTGCTTACTTCACTTAGTATGACAATCTCTAGGTCCAGTCATGTCACTGCAAATTGCATTATTTCATTCTTTTTTTCTGGCTGAGTAATATTTCATTCTTTTTTCTGGCTGAGTATATAGGTACCATGCCTTCTTCATCAATTCTTCTGTCAGTGGACATTTAGGTTGCTTCCATGTCTTGGTTATTGTAAACAGTGCTGCAATGAATATTGGGGTGCATATATCATTTTGAATTATGGTATTCTCTGGATATATGCCCACGAGTGGGATTGAAAAATCATATAGTAGCTCTATTTTTAGTTTTCTAAGAAACCTCCATACTGTTCTCCATAGTGACTGTATCAATTTACCTTCCCACTAACAATGCAAGAGGGCGCCCTTTACTCCACACTCTCTCCAGCATTTATTGTTCATAGATTTTTTGATGATGCCATTCTGACTGGTGTGAGGGGATACTTCACTGTAGTTTTGATTTGCATTTCGCTAATGATTAGTGATGTTGAACATCTTTTCATGTGCTTTTTGGCCATCTGTCTGTCTTTTGATTGAGTACTTGGCAGGTCCCCAACTCCTCACTTCTGAAACACTGCTTCAGAGGGTTTGAGCTTATCTATCTTCTTTGTCCACACAAGTGTACATAGTAGTTAGTATCCTGAGACCAGCCGTGTTTTTATGTGTAGTAGGCTCTCTCTAATAGGATTTTGTCTCCAAGCACCACAAGGCAGCAGAAAAATTTACTCTTTTAGCTTTTGTCCCTGTTTTTGCCCACCATAAACCATACCAGAAATCTCATGAAAAAAAAGTGGTCTTACATTTGGAGCTCTTCTAATTTTCAGTCTTGCCAGCATCATTCTCTGCCAGTTTTTCTTTCCTGCAGTAGAGTATCTTTGGCTGGTCTCAGCATAATTCTCTGTCCACCATCAACTTTGAGAAGATGATGGCTGGATCTCTTCAGCACTTCCCTCACTGGAAGGGTCTTTTCCTTACTGGACTTTTAGTTTATGTAGTCTTCTGAAGTTTGCAGAAGCTTCCAAAGCTTTTCAAATATAGTATTTGCAAGTTTTCTGTGTTTTGATGTGTTAGAGTAGGAACACTCAGATGCCATAATCTATTGGAGTTTATGCATATGTAGAAGTCAATGGTATTACTTGAAATTTTTTATTCTTATTATTTTTTGCTGGCACATTTGGTAATTTTTTTTTTTTTTGCGGTACATGGGTCTCTCACTGTTGTGGCCTCTCCCGTTGCGGAGCACAGGCTCTGGACACGCAGGTTCAGCGGCCATGGCTCACGGGCCCAGCCACTCCATGGCACGTGGGATCTTCCTGGACCGGGGCACAAACCCATGTCCCCTGCATCGGCAGGCGGACACTCAACCACTGCGCCACCAGGGAAGCCCCTACTTGGTAAATTTTTATTGAGTGCTAAACAATTTATATTAAAAATTCTAAATGCTCTGAATGATGTTAACTTCCAGCAGAGATTTACTTTTGCTTATAACAAATTATTAGAACAAGTACAAATTCACCCTGATTCAGTATGGGTTTGACCTGATTTGAACCTAAGTTCTATCTTTTGAGAGAAGGTCTATTTCCAATTTATACTTTCTCCAAGGAACTTCCTTGGCTGTTTTTCCAGGGCGTCTCTCCTTATTAATCCCTAGATTCTAATTTTTTATTACTGTCAAATGTTCTGCTTAGCTCCCCAGTCTTTAGCCATCATTTACTGTTGAGTTTCTCAGTCTCTTAGCTACTTCTTAGAAGCTAGCAAATTCCTCAAGGGGAAAACGATGAACGTTTGACTTACTTCTCTGAGCTTGCCTTTCTCTGGGACTTTTGCCCCCAAATTTCAGCTACCTTAATAGTTCTTGGGTGCCTTCATTCATATTTTTTTTAAGTTGTTATTTTATTCTTCTTGTTCTTAGTTGAAGAATTTGTCTAGTTTGTCGCTGCCAAAGGCAGAGGCATACTCTCTGAGCTTTTATAACTTAGAGTTTTTTTATTCTTTCCAGGTCAACAAACTGAACGTTTTAAGCTACTGAGTAAATATTTCTGGGCCTTTCAAATCTCAAACATAGTCTTTCTCTAAGTCTCACATGCTTCCATCATTTTGGAAGAGTTAAACAGCCATATAGATGATCTTACAAGTAACCAAGTTTTATACTTTATATTTTCTTAGTTCCTCTTCATACGCATCAATTCACAGCCATGGCCACATCATAAATCTTGTTATCATATGGAATTTTTATACTTCAGAAATCTTAAAATCCAGTACTCAACCTTCTGCCTTTTATCTTCAGCTTGTTCACTTCCTCAATCTTGCTACATCTGTTGTGAATTTCAAAGGGTTTTTTTTTTGATTCTCCAATTTCCTCTAAGCTTCACAGCATTTTCTGAATTCAGTTTCTATAATGCTAAACTTGTACAACATGTTTATTATTTCAAAGAAAACTTTTTTTTTTTTTTTTCGATATGCGGGCCTCTCACTGTTGTGGCCTCTCCCGTTGCAGAGCACAGGCTCCGGGCGCACAGGCTCAGCGGCCATGGTTCACAGGCCTAGCCACTCCGTGGCATGTGGGATCTTCCCGGACTGGGGCACAAACCCATGTCCCCTGCATTGGCAGGCGGACTCTCAACCACTGTGCCACAAGGGAAGCCCAAAGAAAACTTTTTTAAATAATAATTCTGAATATCCTAACATGGATAAATTCCAAAAAATCCTGTCTCTGCTCAAGTCTGTAGACATTTTCTAAAAAACATCAGCATCATAGTAATTACTACTACTACAAATTTGATGTCTTTAACATTATAAGTCTTAACAAAGTTTGTGTTTACCTTTTAAACAAAGGTTATCTGGGTGCCACTTGCCAGTTCAAATACTAGGAATTTAATGATTATGTGTGTGCAAGGAATGATGGGCAAAGTTGAGACTACTACTGAGCCATAAAATATAGATAGAACCAAGTATCTCAGAAAACACAAACAGGTAACTGAGAAAGAATCAGGCAAGTTTTAGACAGTAAAACATAGGCTGCATGTATGGGAAAAAATCAGTAAGATTGGCAGGAAAGAATAGAAAGGAACTTGTAGATATTTTGAAATATTAGAAAATTATGTTGGAATCTTAACTTCAAAGAATTTTATACCTGGAGTAACCACCTAGAATTTATGGCATATTAAGGTTATTTTAATATGTATTTTAAAAAGACTATATATGATATTACTGAGAGAAAAAATCTTATGTTATTTTTTTTTCATTTTGAATCCAATAAAATGCCTTAATCTCACTCAGCACTTAACACAGATTTATTGTATCAAACTGAAAATGAACTCTTAGCTGTGTTTAAATGCAGTCGACAGCTTCATTTCCAAGCTAAGGCTTACAAGATTACATTTCAAAATTTGATTTGTATCATTATAAACACCTAAATATGTAACCTGAGAAGAATAACTGAGTAAAATGTAATAGCTTCATATTATACAAGCTAATCTGTAAAGTATGTTTTCAAATTGAAAAACTAGGTGTATAACTTTCTTTGCTGAGGAAAAGGAAAAATAAATAAATCTTGTAAGCAGACACATGTCTATTTACTCTGTCTAACAAAGGAATATTAGATATCCAGTAAGCAGGTGTGATGAAAAACAGTTAATAATTTTGATGTATCTAGGAAGCTTCTTCATTAGAGATAGAAATTTGGAAACCTGGAATAAGATTCTTTCTGCCACTTATTAGCTATATGACATCAATAAATACTGATCCTATAGGATCTCAATTTTCTCAATTTGTAAGATGGAGAAATGCCATTAATGATTGTGAGAATTAAATTCAATAATAATATAATATGTCTAATCCTATACTTGCACATAGTATATGTACAAGGAAATTTAGGAAGTAGAGAAATAATCTAAAAGTAGTAAATGTATCATTATCTTTAGTAAATAAGTACCAAAACTGGGAAATAATAATTATGTAGGAGCATTTTGAATGAGACAGTTGATGTGTATGGAGTCAGTAATATCTCCTTAGATGTTATTTTTCAGAATAAGCTAGAGTATGACACAAAGGAGCTGTAGGCTGATATTTTTACTAAAACTAAAATATCTCCCTTGTATTTTACTCAGTTTAGCCAAAGTAAATGAAACGAAAAAGATAACAAAGAATTGATTATATGGTCTGACTAAAAAAAAGTGCTTAATTTATCTCATTGTGACATAATCTTAATAGTTTTATTTGAAGAGACATTGACTTCCAACAAAAAATATAGTTTTTTGACTATCCTACAAAATGGAGATGCTAACACTGGCCTTACATACAGGGGCGTACTCATACATATTTAATAACCTGCTTTCCAAGAGGGAAAAAGCAGTGATTTATAACATTTGATGGGTTCAATGATGTAAATATTTCCACCACAGCTGATTTCAAGCTACAAATGTGATGTCACAAAAAACCTGAAAATTTAACAATTGTCTCTCATGAGGTAGTAAAAGCTGGCTTCAGCACACCACTGTTATTCATATCATATGGGAATGTCTAACAATTTATTCTTAAAGTTTGTACTTACATAGTTGAACCCCACCCCTAATTTATTCTTATGGAAATCATATCTCCATTTATTTGTATAAGCATTGTATAGCTTAATGGTTGATGATTTGATAAGGTAAGTTATCCTGAGGATTAGCAATAAATTAAAAAGAAAAATATTCTCTCATGGAAAAATAATCGAGGACTTCCTGTTCTAAGAGTATCATGAAAAGTCAGCTCAGGTTGAGATATGGTATTTAGCTCCTTTTCTTAAAATTAATAATTCAGTTAAATCGTCAGGGCCAGTAGCTCGACAGGCTTGATCTTTAAAACTAAAAAAAACAACTTTCTCCTTAAATTTCATATTCCATGTCTAAGAACAGAGAATAAAGTTAAACAGAGGAGAATGAGACTCTTAATAAAAGAAAAAAAAAAGTGCTTATGTTCTACAACCAGAATTTCTGCCTCATGTTTTAACCAAAATAGAGAGAAATCGAAACATCAAAAGTTCGGGACTATCCAGTCAGGTTTCTATGTTGCTAATAGAGACCTACAGGAACATGCCATGGGTAGCTTCTGCAATGTTTTCTGATGTTAGCTTTGAAGGTTCAACTTCCTAATTTAAATGTACAAAGCCTCTAAAACAGAAGACATGTCTCCAAGGGCTAGCTTGAAGGTGCCTGGCAAGTTATAGCAGGAGTTCAGTTTTGTACTGGGATTTTATTTTATTTTATTTTATTTTATTTTTTTTTTGCGGTACACAGGCCTCTCACTCTTGTGGTCTCTCCCATTGCAGAGCACAGGCTCCAGACATGCAAGCTCGACAGCCATGGTTCACGGGCCCAGCTGCTCCGCGGCATGTGGGATCTTCCCGGACCCGAGCACAAACCCATGTCCCCTGCATCGGCAGGTGGACTCTCAACCACTGAGCCACCAGGGAAGCCCATGTACTGGGATTTTATATCTTGGCACAGGGATACTGATTCTTCCTTTGGCTCTTTACAAACTTGTATTTACAATACTCAATTTCCCTTTTTTTGTAAAAAGTGGCACATTGGGGCAAAACATGAAATAGGCCTTTTGTTCTCTAATAACAAAAACCTAGTCTTTCCAAAATATTCAAGAGATTGACCAAGAAGCCAAGGTCAGCTCCATGACCTTGGGCAAATTATATTGTTTCATGTCTGTCCCTCATGGTTAACAGTGAGTTTACAGTGTGTATGCTGCCTCTTAAAGGAGTTCCTGTTGTGTTTTCGTTGAATTTCTGTAATTCACTAAGGTGACATGACTAAATAAACAATTTATTTTTAAATTATTTGCAAATCAAGCAGAAGGAAGTATGCACTGTAAAAATGGAGATTTAACCTAACTTTCATGTATAAACATTATGAACCCTATTCTACAAATACAACTGAGCAATAAGTATCAACTTCTACCTTTTTTAGAACAAATGTAATAGACCTTGAACTTCTACTAGGTTTTTTTGAGAGAGGCTTCTTGAAACTGAGTCAGTCTTGATGTTTGTTGAAAACTGGAGAAGATTTTCAAATCTCTAAGGTGAATAGAACTGTACTTCTCACTGACTAAATCATGAGTGATTCCTTGGAGTCTGATGAAAGTACTGTTCTTTGTCTCATATAATATATGAAAAATTTTATCAGATCTGAGTACTTCAGTGACTAGAGTCTACCTACTTTATGCTTACCATAGAACTATCCTCTATAGAGTCTTGCCATTTTATTGGTCCAAGACTTCAAGAAGTACTTTCTTCTCTTTCTCCAACTCTCATCCTGCTAGCCTTGATTGTCTCTCACTATCTCTCTCTTTTTCTCTCTCTCAATCCCTCTCTCATCTCTCTCTCTCAATTTTTTTTGAATCTGCTTACTTTCTGTCTTTAGAAATATTTCTTTGCACTTTGTGCCTTAGCACAATTTCTATCATGACCTGAGCCTTTGAAAAGTATATGGCAGGAAAGGAAGTAGTTTGCAAGCAACTTTTACTTTTGATCTCTAACTAAATGCAATGACCTGAATGTTTGTGTTTCTTTCAAATGCGTATATTGAAATCCTAACCCTCAAAAGTGATGGTATTAATAGGTAGAGGATTTGGGAGGTATTAAGAAGTTGGGCCTTTGGGAAGTGATTAGGTCATGACAGTGGAGCTCTCAAGAATGGGATTAGTGCTGTTAGAAAAGAGATCCCATAGATCTCCTTACTCTCTTCCACCATGTGAGGATAATACCTTATGTCTGACCCAGAAGAAGACCTTAGCCCTAGCATGCTGGCACACTTATCTTGGACTTCCAGCCTCCAGAACTGTGAGCATTAAAATTCTGCTGTTTATAAATCACCTAGCCTGTGTTATTTTGTTATAGAAGCCCAAAGAGACTAAGGCACTAAATTTCTCCTAAGGCAAAAGGGAATAAAAAAACCTAGAAATGTTTGTGGATGATGTGCTTGAATACAAAGGTATATATATAGGTGAGTGGATGGGCATACAGCTATTAAAACAATATTAATATCTCATTAAATTATCATGCTATAAGCAACTTTTCATTAATTACATATGTAGTCTCACCTGAACTATGAGGGAGGAAGATAAACAAGCAATTACAGTGGAGTGTAATGGGTGTTATGAAAAGGGAAGTAGGGTAAGATGGGAAAACATTTGTGGACTTATAAATCATATTTCTATAATACAACATAAGTCATAGAATTAGCTAAGCAATTAGTTAAGCTACACAGTCACAGAAAAGACTCAAAGCAAGTCAACTTCTTTTGGTCAGTGGTTGTTAAACCTTATAGTCTCAGGACTTCTTTACATTTTTTGCAAATGATTCAGGAACACAAAGGCATCCTCAGCCTTGTTATTGTGAGTTATATCTATTGATATTTACATTAGACATTAGAACTAAGAAAATATTTTACATATTTTAATTAACTTGTTGAAGAAACAATGCAAGCCCTATTACACTTAAAATATATTTTTATGGAAAAATGACTATATTTTACAGAAACAGTGATGAGTGTCACTGTATGACATGCTTCTAATCTCTTCAATGCCTGGCTTAGTAGGAGACAACTGGATTCGTATATCTACTTCCGTATTCACTCTGTTGCAACATTACACACCATGTAGACTTTTTAAAGTTACATTATGCACTTATAAAAGAATGAGAGTAAAAAAGACAAATGGAAACTTAATCTTGCTGTAGAAAAATTTTTAACTCACTGACCTTCAGAAAGCAGTTCTGGAATCCCAGGAACCCGGGGCCATACTTAGAAATTCACTGACTTGAAAAAAAAAAAAAAAAACCTGATAAGTGGCAGTAAATATAAAGAGGTAGTTTCCTTTGTGTTTGTTGCACTACAGGTTGCAAGAAATTAGAGACTCTCAGCTAGATTTCCCTTCTATTCATTATGGAAAGAAACAGCCCTCCAAAGAAACACCCTATTTCCAATCACACAGCTTTCACTCTCAAGTCTTCCTCCTTGTAATAAGTTCTTGTCTATTACAAGTAGAAGGATTTAAATACTTCCACACATATTAAATAGCATTTTATCACTGACACCATTCATTTCTTTGAGCCTGACTGGATTTCCAACCTTGACAGCAAGTCATCATAGAGCATTCACAATCAGTATTGTTACCTAAACGGTGACAGAAAAATTTAATGATAGTTTAGTATGAACACTTAAGAAAAGTGTAGGGATTTGATGGGAAGACTAAATGACTTCTACTGAGATTTGAATAGATGGTTTTACTAAAAATAGTTATTCACAGTGAATTTGTAAGAGATGTTATACTACTGATCTGTAACAGTGTGGAATGAATACAAAAAGTGTCAACCTTGGGCCTCCCTGGTGGCGCAAGTGGTTGAGAGTCCGCCTGCCGATGCAGGGGATACGGGTTCGTGCCCCGGTCTGGGAGGATCCCATATGCCGCGGAGCGGCTGGGCCCGTGAGCCATGGCCGCTGAGCCTGCGCGTCCGGAGCCTGCGCGTCCGGAGCCTGTGCTCCGCAACAGGGGAGGCCACAACAGTGAGAGGCCCGCATACCGCAAAAAAAAAAAAAAAAAAAAAAAAAAGTGTCAACCTGGTATATCCAGTTTCCCATTTAAAGCAGAAGCTGTAAAAATGCTGAGAAAACAGCAAACCATTTTAAAAAATTACTACTGGCAACCAAAACCAAGCTAATTGCCACTGATGGAAAAATGCATCATTTTATATAAATGTATTTATTTCAATAATTATGTTGAACATGGTAAAATGAACTAAACTTGTAATGAAACTCACTGAAGTGTATAAAAGTGTTCCAAACTCTGTCAGTCTAAACTCTCAAATATAAATTCAGAATTGGGAGATAATCAGATGCAACTGATAAATAATTCCTCCTTCCCCAGCACTTCTGAAAATGATAGTTTCAAAGCAATTTCCTTAAGTGCTTGTCATTCATGTCTTGTACTAACTCCCATTTTATGTCAGTTATTGTTTTAAGTGAGAGATGTAAAGATCTCTACTGCATCCCTATTACTAAGTAAAGACATGCAACAAGTAATTAACAAATATTTGTAATGGCTAGGAAATAAGTAAAATATGACAAAACTCATCTCCTCAAGTAGTTCTTGGTCTAGAAAAATACACTAAGATAAATATACAATTGTATAAATGATATACATAGAGTGTTTAGAAGCAGAGAGAATAGAGTAGGTCATTCTGTATTGCAGGAGAGTGGTATAGAGAGGATTCAGAGAGGAGTAACATATGAAAAAAACAAAGAAATCTTGAATGAGACGTGATGGAAATGCTTTTTCCAATTGAACAGAGAGACATAGAATCACAATAAGTAAAACCAGATTCATAAGAAATATCTATCTATATACATACTCATATATTAATATATAGCATGTATAGGAAATGGTGATTTCTTTTTTTCTTAATGTGACTTGCTTGCAAGAGAAACAGAGAAAGTCTAGACTAGAAATATTGACAAAAGGCAATTGTGATCCCCATAAAATTCCATCCTAAAATTTCAAAGATATTATTTGGATAGTGGGAATGCACTGAAAGCTTTTAAGCAAGGAAATGACAAGATTCAATAAGGTGAATGAGAGTTTAGATAAAAGGTAGTTGTAGAGGGCATTAATTAATTTGTTTACTTTTGCTCTCAATCACCCAAAGCCCCTTTGACTATAATTCAAAGGTAGACAGAGGAATATTCACTCTCTCCATACTCTGACGTCAAAGGGGACATACATGTCCTAGTTTTGAATAATCAGGTGTTCCTACTGTAGTAAGTAATGTACAGGTAAATGTCCTCAACAGGGCATGACGTGCAGGCAGTGTCCAGCAGTGGCAGTAGCCATTGATAGCAGTGGCTGTGGAGCCAGCAATGACATCTCAGAATGTGTCTATGGCATGATCTCTTTTATGATATCTATGGCTTAGTGTTCCTTAGTCCCTGACCTTTTGCCAAACTGATTTTCTGGTCTTCCCATTAATTCTCTGAAGTACCCTATATATTTTTTCAATTCACTATTTTTTTTTGTCTTTGTTAGCCAGGGTAGTTTTCAACTTCTTGGAACCATGAACTCTTTCTCACTATTAACAGGTGGGCAAGGTACTAAGTAAATAGTGGGCATGGAATGCTCTGTGAGCATTTGTGATTGTGAGCATTTTAGAACTATTATCAATAGGTTTCGAAGATCTAAGACCTATTGGGGAGTACTCAAATGACACTATTATGATAACATTGGTGTTATAATAAATGGTTCCAAAGAAAAGAATGTGAATTTTTGTGATCAACTAATGATGTGTACTAAAATAAGTTTGAAATTTGGAATTTAAGTAAATGAATATTCATAAATTCTTTACTCCACCTTAAGTAAAGTAAATCCAGACTCTTTAAGGTTGAACACTATAAGGAAAAATTCAAATATTGAATTATACCTCCACCAAATACATCTACTGGGTGTCTATTTCATAAAGCATTATTATTATTCACATATGTGTCTGTCTGTTCCGGTAGACATTAAGGGTTAGGGAGGTAGAAACCTTGTTTGTTCATCTTTTAATACCTGGGCCCAGAATTTTCAGGAATCTAAAAAGTGCTCAATCAATGTTGGTTGAATGAAATCTATGACTTTTCCATAGTCCTCAGGATCTAAACCTTTTACAATCTTTCATCAGCTATTATCAAACAGGCATGGTATGTGCAAATTGATTTACTATCTCTGTGAATTTTGTTTTTCAGCTAGAGTTGTTGAGTCCCACATTCCGAGAAAGCCCAATGTGTTTCATATGAAAACTAGTTTTTTGTTTTCCTCTAAAATATTTGTAAACTAGTGGATAATGTCAGTGTGATAAATGATTCAGTAATGCCTTTAAAAGGTTGCAAGACTGTATTAGTTGTGTTATAATAGTGATGAATCACACTGAATACTTCTTTCATAAGGAAAGAGTTACATACATATTATATATAAGAGAAACATGATTTGACTGGCACTATAATCCAATGTTCAGTACCATGGCACTCTAAATGGAGTTTTTACTATATTACTGTTTTTATTTGCATTTATAAAAAAAAAATCCAAACATTTTACAATATGGTTCACCTCATTTCCTTTGTAATAAATCTCTTTGTCAATGACAAAGAGTTATATACAGTTTGTTTTTGCATTTATGAATAATAATTTAATTTAGACACATGTAAAAGATTAAGGCTTGGAACTCATTAAACCTGAATATGAGCATTTAGACAGAGCATGTCAAAAAATAGCTTTTGAATGGCCCAAACCATATCATATATATTAAAGCTTTGCTGCACATTCTGCATCTTTGATAGCAAAGATAAAATTTGCTTTGAAAAGTTGTCAATTTATATTGCAGTAAAATATACACTATGCAAAACACTATAACAATAATGTGCTGTCTGGCCTTTTTGGCAATTTATGTATACAAATGAGTGCTGTCATTGTATTATATGTCAGCACATTTGGTAAACTGATTTTTTGCATGATGGTGTCTAATTTCAGGATGCAGATGACACCTGCCTTGTACAGTTATCAGTAGGAGCACAAAATTGCTTTATTGGCAAACACATTTGGATAAGAAAATATTTGCAGTGCAAAGTTTCTCTCACATTCTAATAGAATGTTATGCTTTAAATCCATATTGACTTTGTTAATGTTGAAAAAGTGCAGTATTAAATAACTTATAAGCTTGTTTGCATGAGTTAAATCATTAGCTTCTTTTCCAGGAAACATATCTATAATTACAAATGACTCATGTATTTTCCATTTCTTACAACATACAAGAGAATTAGCAAAGATCTACACCAAAAAAATAAAGAACTGTATCAGCTCATATTTCCGCAAATATTGCTAGATAAATTATGACATAACTGAAATCATATTGGCCCATCCATCTGAGAAGGCTTTGCTAATAATCTATTTGTGTCACTTGCTAGTTTTAGCAAACAACACAATCTCTCTGAACTTTTATTATTCAACTGATACAATGGTATCAGGAGCAATTATTTTGTAAGATTATTCTGAGGATCATGTTTTGCATGCTAATAAATAACTTAAAATAGACTGACTTTAACATTCCAGTGCAGTTTATATTAGTAGCAATACATTTTGAAATTGTTTATTTTACACAAACATTAGTAAATAAATGAGTAAACTAGGTATATTTTTAATCATACAATTTCTCAGACTATGGCATTATTATTTCTGACTATGTTTTGTTGCACTTTGTTTCCATGTCAGCCTCTGTATAGATTATAAATGTAAAGATTAGGGTAAAGTCAAATTTTGTGGTTGTTGTGTCATCAGAACTTAGCACAATTCTTGACACAAAATAGATATGTGATAAATGCCATTGCCTGTAAAGACAATTCTCTTTCTTTACTTTTAACGTTAAAGTCTGGTAAAGCACTTAAAGCATAAGAAAGGAAAACAAAACAAATACATTTTGAAAAAAGACATCAACTGACCTGCTATACTGACAAACAGCGTTTTCTCAGACCTTTCAATTCAAGTACTATACTTACAAAATGAAAAGTACTCTTCAAAGAAGCTCAGGAGCACTAGTGCACAAAAGGGATTTATTGTTTCAATTGGAATTTTTACAAGGTCATTGGGGAGAAAGAAAAAAAACCCATGTTTTCACTATTATGTACAAACTTTATCTGTTAAGGATGCAGTTTAAGTAGAAAGCTATATTTTCAAAAAGAGCTAAAAGATTTGTATATTAGAAATGTAAGTGGAAAAGAATGTGACAATATCTTAGTATGGGATTCTGCAGCCTAGAAAATGTTTATTGGGTACAAACCTCCTGAAGTGTGGTTGATACACTCAATATTCAGCAGAATTACAGTGCTACCCCTGGAAGAAGTAAAGAAAAAAAGCATAGAATTCCAGGTATTCTAAGTAGAACCACTTCTTATTCAGCATCCAGACCTCCACCACTGAAGCTCTAGTGTGTTCCTTGGACCAGGAAGGAGTTCTAGGTATGCAGGTGTTTTATATAAGATCTCTGGTTTCCTAGATTCCGTGTCACTGTTGGAACAAGTGAAAAAGTAGTCCCAGAGTTCTGCATGCTTCTAACAAGGTCTTAACCAATCCCTTCACAAAATAACCTCAACTAGTCAATTCTAGAGCCATCTATAAGAATAATATTAAATAATTTGATCACCCTTTGTGTAAATCCCATCAAGACACCCAGGATTACCAACTTGTTCTACATATTCCCTATTGCGTATCCTCCAAAGGCACTGACAACATCCATAGGCACTCTTCACCTCCTGACACCATTACAATGTACTTTCTGGAACTCTTAATTAATAAGCAGTAAAATCTTGAAACTTTCAACTCAAAGTCTTCTTAAATATCTTGATGGTTTTTGGCACCCTGACCACCAAGTCTGAGGTGATATAGGTGTCTTTCTTGTTATTCACTATCACATCCAGACCTTTTTCTCTCATTCCTCCCTAAAAATCTAAAGTGTTTCATCAAATTAAATCACCCTCTTCCACTTTGCAATCCTCCAAAGACCCTTTAACCACAACTTCTGATTCCTTGATCATTGTAAATTCTGGCTCACTGCCATTCTCTGGACTCCCTCCTAACATAATATTCAGTAATTCCAGTACCCAGATAGATTATATTTCCAATACTTTCACATTTCAACTACCTTGATTTCTGTTCCCTTCAATGATCTTGTCTGTCTCTCTTTCTCCACAATAAATTGTTATTTTCATACCACAGAACTTCCTCAATCTCACATTACTTTAATCTCAATTTTGAGTCCTCTAACTTCTAACAATAAATTCACAATAGTTTACTCTCCCAAGTGCTTTAACTTCAACATTTCTTTCACACCAACCCTCCTTATTGCTTTTCAACCCTCTTATCTTTTTCCTTCCCTCCTTTCTAGCTTGAAGTAAGATTAATTATTATAATTACTTCCTTTCATACAACCTCAGTTCCCTTGGCCCTTTTTTGCTACTTCTTATTCACCTGTCAAAACCATAACTCTAAAAAAATAATTATGCTGACTGTTCTCACTTTGAAATCATAACCACGAACCTCAAGTGGATCTTTAATGATGTGAGCAATCATATTGTATTTCCCTTTCAGTCTCTCTTTTGCTCCCTTAGACTTCAATTTTGCATTTTCTCCAGTTTTATTACACATGAAGCTCCTCTTTCTAAAACGTCAAAAATATTTGATGATCTTGTGTCAAGTGAAGTTGAAAAATGGAATTTAGATCTTGCACAAGTTCACATCTACATTTACCCACCCACTTAAATCTATGTTCACTCTGCAACTTATTTCTCTTACTGGAGATAAATTGTCCTTGTTCCAAATTAAAGCTAAGCCTTCTGCATGTGTACTAGATTCCATCTTCTAATACATTTCAAAAATATACTTCCAGGAATTCTCCCACTTCTTTTGCATCATCATCATTTACTTTCAACTAGATAATTCCTATCAGATTACAAATGCTTTATTTCTCTCCATTAAAAACAATGTAAAACCTTTTTAAACCTTACAATTTTCTCTAATTACTGCTTCATTTCTCGGCTTCCATGATAGCAAAACTTGCCCTGCTTCTCTTTCTACTCTTCTTTTGTAAAGCTTTAAAATTTAGATATTATTTACACAAAAATATAAAATAAATGTATGGTTTAAAAAATTATTTTAGAACAAACCTGCTTATGACTACACATGTCAGAGAATAGAAATTTGCCAGATACTTAGAAGTTCTCCATAGCATCCTCTCAATCACCAACATTTCCTTCCATCCTAAGAGTTACTACTGTTTTGACTCTAACTGTAACCACTTTCTTACTTTTCTATTCTTTTTTGAATTATTGGCATTGCCCTCCCACTCTACAGAAATGTTATTTTGAATTTTACCAATGATTTCCTTGTTGCTAAACCAATGAGTCCTCATCTTAGTTAATGGATTACTATTTGACTATTAATATCTATCTATTCTTGAACACCACATTCTCTTCTGCCTGGCTCTTCTGCCCACTCAGTCTCCTTTATTGCTTATTCTTATCTTGCTGACATTATTATTATTATTATTATTATTATTATTATTATTATTATTAAAAACCTCTAACAGAAATCTGCCCTCTCAAACTTGTAAGTATATAGCACAGCTTTGTTAAATATATTCACATTATTGTACAGAGGTATATAGAACTTTTTCATCTCACTCAACTCAAACTCTATGCTCATTGAACAGCAACTTCCCATTTCCTCTAGTTCCTGGCAACTGTTATTTTACTTTCTGCTTCTACGGGTTTGACTATTTTAGCTACCTTATATAAGTGGACTTATGCACTATTTCTCCTGTAACCGGCTTATTGTCTTCAAGGTTTATCCACGTTGTAACACATGTCAAGATTTCCTTGACAATATGTCTTCAAGATTTATCCATGTTGTAGCACATGTCAAGATTTCCTTCTTTTTCAAGGCTGATTTATATGACACTGCATGTTTATACCACATTTTCCATATTGATTCATCCATCGATGAACTTTTAGGTTGTTTCTACCTCCTGCTATTGTAGATAGAGTTGTAGTGAATGTGGGAATGCAAATATCATTTCAAGATCCTGTTTTCAATTATTTTGGATAAATACCCAGATGTGGGATTGCTGGATCATATATGGCAGTTTTATTATTAATTTTCTGAGGAACCACTGTATTGTTTTCCATAACAGCCACACCATTTTAGAGTCCCAGGAACAATGAACAAGAATTCTGACTTCTTCTCATCCTCACCAGCATTTGCTATTATATTTTTTTGTAATGACCATCCTAACAGTTATGAAATGATATCTCATTGTGACTTTGATTTGAATTTCCTTTTTTTTTAAATTGAGGTATCATTGCTTTACAATGTTGTGTTAGTTTTTGCTGTACAATTAAGTGAATATATGTATACATATATCCCCTCTCTCCCACCCCACCCCCATCCCACCTATCTAGGTCACGATAAAGCACCAAGCTGATCTCCCTGCCCTATATAGCGTGTTCCCACTAGCTATCTGTTTTACCCATGGTAGTGTATATATGTCAATCCCAGTCTCCCAATTCATCACACTCCCCCCTTCCCCCCACTTTGTCCATACTTCCATTCCCTACATCTGAGTCTCTATTCCTGTCCTGCAAATAGGTTCATCTCTACCATTTTTCTGGATTCCACATATATGTGTTAATATATGATATTTGTTTTTCCTTGACCAATAACATAAACAGTTGATTAATACATGTTTTGGGAATTCCCTGGTGGTCCAGTGGTTATGACTCTGCATTTCCACTTCAGGGGGTCTGAATTTGATCCCTAGTCAGGGAATCAAGATCCTGCAAGCAGCATGGCCAAAAAAAAAAAAATACATGTTTTGTATGTTACATGTATTATATTCTGTATTCTTAAAGCAAGTTACAGAAAAAAATGTTATTAAGATTACCATAAGGAAGAGAAAATTTACAGTAATGTACTGCATTTATCAATATCATAAGTTCACAAGGTCTTCTCATAAGATGAATGGTCTGTCATCACCTACATCAATATTTTCTTATATGATACAAAACACTGTAGATGTTATACGTATTGCTAACATTAAACATCAAAAGTGAAAAGCTACTGTGAAAAAGAAATTAATATTTATTTACAGGTGTAAGGTTTCATGCATTTATAATGAAGCAGCAATATGATGCTTTATGGTAGCCTAGTGTAATCGATCAGATAGCTTCAAGGTAGCCTACCCTATACACTAATGAAAGAATTGTTATAAATTTTTTATGGCATACAGCCTTACAGTCATTTTCATACTACAGCATTGGACAATTGTAACATTTTTTTAAACATCTTACCTGTGATGATAGGCTGATATGAGGTTTCTCTAACTACAAGAGAGAGAGTCATACTGTATTGTAATGTAATTATTTGAAATCTAAATATAAAACAGTAAAAACTAACACATTATTAATTTTATATTAAATATCACTCACTTTATGCCTATGTAAGGATAGGCTTTCCACTTCAATACAAGTCTTGAGAGGATGTTCTACAAGATGAAATCTTTGGCAATGATGATGATGATGATATAAAAATGTCTCATACAGTTCTTGTGGTAGAGTTATTAGATTTTCACGTGAAGATGCTCACACACATACACAACAGATAAGTTTGTTAACTGCAGTGTGATGATTATTTACTGTTCATTAAATGGAAGTAGATCATCATAAAGCTCTTCATTCTCATCGTCTTCACATTGAGTAAGCTGAGGAGGAGGAGGAAGACGAGGGGTTGGTCTTGCTGCCTCAGGGGTGGCAGAGGCAGACGAGGTGGAGGAGCTGGAAAGTGAGGCAGGAGAGGCAGGCACACTTGGTGTAAATTTACAGAACTAGATTGTAATTTCTGTCTGAATTTTTTGACTTTTCTTTTCTCTAAAAATGTTTCTATACAGTATCAATCCTTCTTCCATCTTTTGCTTAAGTTTCAGTGCCCATATCATAGAAGGGTCCATGTCATAACAGGAGTCAAAAGCAGTCTTGAATAATTAGAACCCTCCTGCTAGATTGTCTAATGTCAATTTGTTTTCTGCTGCTGCTTCTAAGTCCTCATTGTCTGGCACTTGTTCAGAAGGACTCATCTCCATCAAGTTGTCTTCTCTTAATTCCTCTGGCAAAGCATCTATTAGCTCTTGAATTTCTCTAAAATGAATATCTTGAAATCCTTCACCCCCCAGCTTTTTTGCTATATCCACAACTCTTTCACGATTTCCTTGATTGGCTCTGTCACAAATCATGTGAATCCATGCACAACACCTGGGCACAGTTTTCTTCAGCAGGAATTTATTGTTTCAAGCTGATGGCTTTCACAGCTTTTTCTATAACAACAATGACATCTTCAGTGGTGTAATCCTTCCATTTTTTTTTGATGTTCTCTTTATCGGGGTTCTCTCCCATAGTGTTGACTAATCCTTTTCATAAAACACCATGTGTAATGAGTCTTAAAGGTCCTTATGAACTTTTGATCTAGAATCTGAATTTGAGATATGTTTGGGGGCGAGTAGACAGCTTCCATGACTTTGGTGTTGAACACACGGGGTCTGGATGACCAGGGGGCATTGTCCAATATCAAAAGAACCTTAAAAGACAGTCCCTTACTGGCAAGGTACTTCCTGACTTCAGGGACAAGGCATCAGTGAAACCATTTCAGAAAAAGGGCTTACATTGTCCAGGACTTCTTGTTGTACAACTAAAAGACTGGCAGTTGGTAGTTATCTTTTCCTTTCAAGGTTCAGAGTTTAGCAGCTTTATAGATAAGGGCAGTCCTGATCATAAGCTGGACTGCATATGCACAAGAGTAGTGTTATCTGGCCCCTTCCTATCAACAGAGAGTAGAGACAGTTTTACCTCTTTCTTTTCAAGCTGCATAATGTTAATTATTTGTCTTAATTATTTATTTGTTTATTTTGCTTTATTGCACTAGATAAGACCTCCAGTTTAATGTTGAATAGACATAGTGAGAGCAAAGATCACTGCCTTATTTTTGATTTTAAGGAAAAAAAATTCAGTCTTTCACCATTAAATATGATGTTAAATGTATTTAATTTTGTTGTAGATACACTTTATCAGGTTAAGGATATATCCTTCAATCCCTTCATTGGTAGGAATTTCAATTCTGTGAAAACTGTCAATTTTGTCAAATGCTTTTTCTTCAGATATTGAGATGATTATATGGTATTGTTTTTATTGTGTTTTCAATATGGTGAAATACATTGATTTTTAAATACTAAGCAATATTATATTCCTGAGATAAATACTACCTGATCACGATTCATTACACTTTTTTTAAAGTGGCCTAAACTCAACTTGGTAATCATTTGTTAAGTATTTTTGTACTCATTAAGAATATTGGTCTCAAGATTTTTGTTTTGTTTTGTCATGTCCTTGTCTTTTTTTAAAAAGTCAGGCAGTGTATGATAAAACCTATTTGTACATATTCTTTACTCTTCTATTATCTATAAGCATTTTAGTAAGATTGATGTTAATATTTTCTTAAATGTTTGATAGAATTTATCACTGAAGAAATAGACTGGAAGTTTCATTGTGGAAAGGCTCTAAATGGGGGATTGAATATTTTAATAAATGAACGAATATATGGGTTTTGAGATTATTTTTGACTCACTTTTGGTAATTTGTTGACTTTAAAAATTGCCACTATTTTATCTAAAGTTGTCAAATGTATTGGAAAATATTGTTCTTAATATTCACTTATATTTTAATGAAGTATAGATCTCTAGTGATACTTCTTTTTTATTTCTGTTAAACATGTATCAATGTTATTGATATTTTTGAAGAAAAAGACTTTCTCTAATTTTTGTTTGTTTCCTATTTTGAGTCCCATTCTTATCTTTTTAAAATTATTTTTCATTTACTCAGTCTGGACTTAATTTACTCTTAATTTACTCTTCTGTCCTAGATAGTAAATGTAGAAATGCATATAGTTTATGAGACCTTTTTTCTTTCTAATACAGGCATGGATATTATAAATTTCCCTAGAAATATTTCTATAATCACATCCTACTGCCATTGGATATGTTTCATGTTTCTATGTCTATTCAGTTTAAAATAAATTTTAATTTTTCTTGTGATTTTTTTCTTTTAGCTGTATATTATTGACTTCAAAATATTATCCCCCCTCATGCAGTTCTAATTTACTTCAAATTTAATTCCCTTTTTGTAAAAATAACATTCTCTGTATTATTTAATACTTTTTAATTAGTTTAAATCTTCAGGGTTGATATATTCCTTTTTAGTAAAAGTACTCTGCACACTTCAAAAAAAGTGTGTTGTACTGTTATTGTGTAGAGTATTTGTTTCTTAAAATATTTTATAACCCTTCTGATTTTCTGTCTATCTTTGATTTCATTACTGAGAGAACAGTTTTTATTTCTTCTACTACAGAGATGAATTTGTCTATTTTATTCTGTCAGTATTTTTATGGCATATGATATTAGGTACATAGACATTTAATATTACTTATTAATTTGAAATACCTCTATTTTTGGTGATTTTTCTTATTCTGGAGGCAATTTTGCTGGATAATAATATGGTCACTCCAGCTTTAATGACTAATGTTTGCATAATATAATTTTTAATTCTTTTTTAATTTTTAACAATATATCAAGTGGAAGTTTGTAAACAGAATAGAGTCAGGTCTTGCTTTTTTAACATAATTAGAAAATCTCTGCTTCATAATTTGAGGATTTAGAACATTAAATATAGTGTAATTATTTATGTGATTTGGCTTAAATCTATCATCTTCTACTTGCATTTTTAAATATTTTTCCATTTGATTTCGATTTTATTTTTCTAATTTTTTCTGCCCTTTGTTTGCATGAGTTGAGTGTTTTAAGGGTTTCATTTTAGTTCTTTATTTGATTATGGGGTATATTTGGATTTTTTTATATTTATTTTTTGTTTCACTACTTCAAATGTGCATACTTATTACAATTAAAATAAATAAAAGTCTGCAATATCACATATAATCTTAGACAATTACAGTGGTATATTTCAAAAGTCTCCTCCCCTTTATGCTATTTTTTCAGACATTTATATATATTATGTATATTATATATAATACTCACTTTTCATTAAAATAGTATTGTAATAATATTTTTCCTTAAAAGCCAATCTTTATTGAAGAAATTTCAAAAAAGAGAAAACATATTTTATGAAATTTATATTTACCTTTTGTAGTGTTCCTCATTCTTTCATATAAATTTAAATTTCCATCTGATATTCTTCCTGAAGAAAGCACTTTATCATTTCTTACAGTACAAGACACTAGTGATGATTTTCTCATTTTTTGCCCCTGAAAAAAAGTCTTTATTTTACATTAACTTTTTGAAGAATATCCTTGTTGGCAGTAAAATTCTAGATTACCAATTTTTTCCTTTTTTAGAAAAAAAATATGTTTATTAAAAAACATCTTTAAAGATGTTGTTCAATTCCCTTCTTGAATAGTTTATGATGAAAACTGTGTTGTTGTGTCTTCATTTCTCTGCACATAGTATGTAATTTTTCCTGCCTCTTATTCTTTTTTTTTTTTCTATTTTTTCCTTGTTTCCAGAAATTTATAATCTGCCTGGACCATTTTATTTTTTTTAAGTGTACACTCTCTGAAGGTTTATAGGTTTCAACATTTTTTTTAAAGTTTATTATTAAACTTGATATTGTCTCATGTTTCCACTAACGTTTTGTTCTTTTTTCTTTTTTTTAATTTTGTGCCTTCATTTGTATAGTTCCTATTACTTTGTCTTCAAGTATTATGATCTACATCTTCAGCAATATATATGTTTTTAATTTTTATTAGAATATTATTGATTTGCAATATTATGTTAGTTTCAGGTGTACAGCAAAGTAAATCAGTTATACATATACATCTACCCACTCTATTTTTAGATTCTTTTCCTATATAAGCCATTACAGAGTATTGAGTAAAGTTCCTTGTGCTATGCAGTAGGTTCTTATTAGTTATCTATTTTATATACAGTAGTGTGTATATATCAATCCCAATCTCCCAATTTATCCCTCTCTCCTCTTATCCCCTGGTAAGCATAAGTTTGTTTGCACATCTGTGACTCTACTTCTGTTTTATAACTATTTATTTGTACCTTCTTTTTTTTAGGTTCCTCATATAAGCAATATCATATGATATTTGTCTTTCTGTGTCTGACTTACTTCACTCAGTATGACCATCTCTACGTCCATCCATGTTACTGCAAACTCCCTAACGCCATACACAAAATATAAACTCAAAATGGATTAAATACTTAAATTTAAGGCCAGACACTATAAAACTGTTAGAGGAAAACAAAGGCAGAGCAGTCTTTGACATAAATCACAGCAAGATCTTTTTTGATCTACCTCCTAGAGTAATGACAACAAAAACAAAAATAAACAAATGGGATCTAATTAAAATTAAAAGGTTTTGCACAACAAAGGAAACCATAAAGAAGACAAAAAGACAACACTCAGAATGGAAAAAAAATATTTCCAAATGGAGCAACTGACAAGGGATTAATCTATAAAATATATAAACAGCTCATGCAGCTCAATATGAAAACAAACCAAACAACTCAATCAGAGTAAGTGGAATATCTAAACAGACATTTCTGCAAAGAAGACATACATGTGGCCAAAAAGTACATGAAAAGATGCTCAACATCACTCATTATTAGAGAAATGCAAATCAAAACTACAATGAGGTACCACCTCACACTGGTCAGAATGACCATCATCCAAAAATCTACAAACAGTAAATGTTGGAGAAGGTGTGGAGAAAAGAGGACTCTCCTGCACCATTGATGAGAATGTAAATTGGTACAGCCACTATGTAGAACAGTATGAAGGTTCCTTAAAAAACTAAAGATAGAACTAACATATGACCCAGCAATCCCACTCTTAGGCATATACCTGGAGAAAATCATAATTTGAAAAGTTATGTGCCCCCCAATGTTCATTGCAGCAGTATTTACAATAGCCAGGACATGGAAGCAACCTAAATGTCTATCAACAGAGGAATGGGTAAAGAAGATGTGGTACATATATACAATGGAATATTACTCAGCCATAAAAAAGAACAAAATAATGTCATCTTCAACAATATTTAATCACTTATTAAGCCAAACAGGCAAATGTTTTTTTCACATATTACAATTTTTAAGTTTGATAGGTACCATACAGTTTTTTCAACATCTTCTCTTTCTGGAAGACTTTACCACTCTTGATGATTGAAATTCAATGTCTTTTAACCTTGTATGAGCTGTGGGAATTTTTATCTTAAATCTCCCTTGCCATTCTATAGTTGGCCTTATGAAATTTTTACTTACATATTCTTAACTTAGGATTCATCAAGAGACAAAGAAAGACTCCAATTCAGGTTTCCCGAGCTCTTCCTCTACATGACTCTATTCAAAGCAGTCTGTCTCACAAATTAAGGTCACCTCCACTTCCCTGAATTTAGAACTCTGCCTTGTCAGTTCAGCCAGGCAGACATGCACTGATGTTTGGAAAATGTTTCCATGCGGAAAGACAGGGTATTGTAGAACTCACTTTATTTATTTTTTCTCCCAATAGTCACAGTGATGCCTTACCTGTTTTCCAGTTTTTCTTAAAATTATTTACATTAAAATATTAAGTGTATTTCCAGTTACTTCATTATGCCCATAAGCAGAAGTCTCTGACATACTTCATTTCATTTACTGGTTTGATTATTGCAGTCTGATTTTCCTCGAACTCCATGGAGAAGAGAATTTTGTCATTTTTTTTTTTCTTTACCATATGCCCACTGCCTTAAGATTATCTCGCACACAGGCACCATATTAATGTTTGTTGAATAAATGCTTGTGAGTACATATGAAAAAGCTGGCTGCTCTACAAAGTATTCAATGTAAATATAATTTATATAATATATAGCATCAGTTTGGACCCAAAGGGAAATGTTGGTATCTCTTTTCCTATCACAACTATTATTAATTTTCCTAAATACATTATATCATCATGTGCTTAGTTTGAAATAGTTGGTGTCTGTAGCAATGAGCAAACATATATTTGAAATATTATAGTTTTATAAGAGTAGAGGTTATACACTCAAAGTAACTTCAGGATGGATCTATTTAGATATAATATTTATATAGAAAATCCTAATTTTCTATATAAATATATTTATAAATATATAAGTATATTCTAAGATTGCTTAGACCCAGAATCAATAATAGACTATGTTAAATTCTAAATATAGATGTCCTCAAGTAATAGATGGAATTACCTGAATTTTATACGTGTTTATCTTTACATACTTTCCACCCATAGCATTTATCTCATACCCCCCAGCACTGCCAGACATCCCATAGTAACAACACCATAGTTTGGTCTGGAAAATAAACTTACATTTCTAATTTTTTAAAACACTCAGAGCCCCATGCCTAGACTATCAAGTACTATGTTGCATCATATGCCTAGTAACTTCAACACTTCTCAAGGTATTGACTAAATAGGCCTAAGTACATTTACCATCAAAATCTAAGGAATCAGAACTTCCATTTCTGGCTTTGATGAAATGTCAGGAATTGAATTTACCCCACCCCTGATACACACACCTTAAACACCTATAAAATCAAACAAAATATAATAGACAACAGTTTTCACATACTGGACAAGAGGCAGTTCAAGACAGTGACACTTAAGAGAAGGGAAACAAGTGAAATGGATAATTGCCCCACTTACTGATTGGTGAGAATTTCCAGGAACTAATGGATGGAAGAAGAACCCAAACAGAAATCAACAGTCCTGTTGAGCTGAGGA
This sequence comes from Mesoplodon densirostris, assembly GCF_025265405.1. Taxonomy (NCBI): domain Eukaryota; kingdom Metazoa; phylum Chordata; class Mammalia; order Artiodactyla; family Ziphiidae; genus Mesoplodon; species Mesoplodon densirostris. Next base: position 65,195,739 of record NC_082662.1, on the reverse strand, counting down.
GTCAGAGTTCAAATGTTCTAGAGGACAGTGTGAATTTCTGAGGCAAAAAAAAAAAAAAAAAAAACTGCAAAGAAAGAAGCTGCATAAGGAGAGAACTATGGCAATATGTAGATGTGTCCCTTTAAGTGTTTAAGTTTGTGCTGTGAGGAAAGTACCTGAGGCTAGAAAAAGAACTACCAGAAAGGAGTGGGTAGAGCTTTTTAAGGACAAAAAGTATTTCATGTCCCCACCATCCAGAAGAGAAAGTCTTCCTAACCTACAGGGAATTGGGTAAAATCCTTCAAAAGTAGGGGTTCAGTAATGGGGTTAGCAGGGCCCAACTACGATTGCCCAAACAAAGTTTAAGAGCAAGCGCCAAAGGAACAACTTAATTCTGAGAGCATAATATGATGTCTCAGAATAAAGTCCATAGATATTTAAAGAAAATTCAGCACCACCCAATGTTAAATCTTTGATGTACTGCATCTATTTAAAAATACTAACATGTAAAGAGGCAAGAAAATATGACACATAACCAGGGAAAATGCATATGTCCAAAAAGAAAAACATTAGTATGAGGAGAAAATAAATGGAAGTTGAAAGAGACTCAAATTAAACTTTTATAAATGAAAATATATTATCTGAAATGAAAAATACATTGTATGGGATTAATAGCAGGTTATTCACTGGAGAAGCAAATGCCATTGAACTTGAATATATAGTAATAGAAGCTCTCCAAAATGGAGCACAGAGAGAAGAAAGGCAGAAACATTTTGAAAGACCACCAATGATCTGAAGAAAAATTAGCAGTATAACATATGGGAACGTTTTATCTTTTATAACCATATTCCTCAACAAATTTCTTCCTGGAGTGGTCAGTATTGTTATAACAGGACTTAACATATCATTACTGAGAATCTACATGATCATATTTTATGAAGAGCAACTCCATCAGAAATTGTTGGCATGCCATTCCACTCAGAAAGTATAACAAAAGAGCTAGAATATTGATGTCTACTTAACCTACTTCAAGAATTTCTGAGTGAATTTGCAATGCCAGAACAAGTATTCTTATTTCTTATTTAATTTCCATAAGAAATCTTAATTGCTTCAAAATTAAGCAATATACTTTTAAAGGAGTACTTTTTCAACTGTGAAATGTATTGAATTTTGGAAGTTTTAATTTTACTTCTTTGTCCTGTAGTTATTATCCCGGTTTTTCCAGTGAATTTTAGGGTCATTCTCAAAATAATTTTCCCTCATTGCCTTTAAAAATATTGAGGCACTCTAAACAGTGTCTAACACAAAGCTATGGATCTCTGATGCACAGTAAATCTTTTGAACTCTTTTATCTAGCTAGCATTCTAATTGAGCCTAATATTCCCTGTAAGAGCTAACCTTCTGTAAATATCATACAAGATCTATCTAGGACTTCTTATTCTATTATAAAAAAAGTCAAGTATTAATTGTTCTGAATTCACCTTGAATTTTCAAACATCATTTATAATTTAACATATGAAGCTTTCATTAACAATAAAAGTATCTCATATAAAAGTAAATAGTTCCTTCTCTATTTGTTAATATCATGAATGTTCTTACTAAATCCTTCATTCTTAGATAAATGTCGATTTTTGCCAATCCCCCAAAATTCTTCCAAGGGCAGTCATTCCACTGATGTCAAGTCACATTTTTTACAAATTGTCATCACCAAAAAATAAAAGCATTCAGTTGATTAATATACCAAGTGCTATATTTCAACTTTTAAAAATGCATTACTAATCAGAATTTTATAACTGAATTTGAATCTATACTCTTTCCTTCAGTTATAGAGAAAGGCCTTATCATGCTTTCTCAGAATATGTTATAATAGAGTAAAATAATAGCTCATAAGGAGGAATAAACAAGCCAATAACTCAGGAAACTTTTTAACCTATTAGTTAGTCTCTGTCATTCTTTTCCACAAATCAGAGCATATCAGGCATGAATGGGCATATAATTGCATTATAACCTTCACATGTTACTTTATTTGCTCTAATTTTTCCTTTAGAAAAGCATGATCTCCTTCATCTCTTGAGAATATTTCTAAAATATAAAATTCAATTACTTGGTTTTTCAAAGGCAATGAAGAATGTGTGGGGTGTTATAAATCTTGCTATACCAAAGGACAAAATGGAGACTGTTTTGCCAAGTTTCCCCAAGAAACAAAACTAATAGGAGATACATCTATGTCTATCTATGTCTTTATGTCTATGTCTATCTCTACATCAATATCTATCAACTTATCTATCTATACCCGTATCTATATCTATGACTATATATATAATGAGATTTATTATAAGAAATTATCTCATGTGATTATATAGGCTGAGAAGTCGCACAGTCTTCTGTCTACAAGCTGGAGACCCAGGAGAGTATATGGTATAGTTCCTATCTAAGTCCGAAGGCCTGAGAACCAGCAGAGCTGAGTGTTTTCACGTTAAGACTTTGATCTTCTCCTGAATTCAAGCTGGAACTTACACCCTCAGCAGCTTTTGTTCTATTCAACCTCCCAACAGATTGGATGAGAACCCCTCCGCCCCCACTCTCAGGAAGGGAAAACTGCTTTCTCAGTCTTCCATATTCAAATGCTAATCTCATCCAGAAACAACCTCAGAGACATGTACAGAATAATGTTTAGCCAAATATTTGGCCATTCCCTGTCCCCATCAAGTTGACAGAAAAAAAATTTTCCATCACAGAGCCCCTAAAAATGGTAACAGTAATCGCCCTTATTAATTCCTTCGTGATGGCACAAGGATAAGACTAGAAGACTGAAGACATTACTACAATATATTACCTTATAAATGACCTCTGATATAAATTCTAATTTTAGCTCTCTTTTTGTAGTCATGTGGTATTGAGCAAAGTAAAACAACAAATTTTGTGACCAAGAAAATTTAACTGCTTACCTCACAGAAACATAGTAAGATAAGATTTTGCTTCATGAACTTGCTAAAATATATTTTATTATTTTTTTACTTGAAAAATACTTATGAGTTCATTAAAATTCTGATTATGATTATCTATTGCCCTATAATGTAATGAATTGTAGCTCTTAAAAATTATTTAGTTCAACCTAACTTTTGATAAATTATATACCTTTTTAGTGTTATCTATCACATAACCTCATTAAAATACTGTGCAACTATTTCTGTGTTAATATACTCCAAAGTAACGCCCAAGTGCAATAAAAGGAACAGCTTGAACTCAATATAATTAAAGAGGACATAATTAGACAATAGGTAATCTATAAGCAGAAGATTCCTCAGGCCTGGGCTGGTTCCTCATTAATTATACAAGTAATTTTCCAACATAACCCCTACTAGAACTGTCTAATCATGCCTACTAGTAAGGGATATTATTAAAACACTTAACACATCCATATTAGATATTAAGCCGTGATGCGTTCTTAGGGTAGTCAAGACCACAGATTCACTATCTCAGCACAAATAATAGTTTTACAATGGCTTTGAGCTTGGTGCTTTTGCAAAACACTATATCATACAGTAGTCTTAAGAAACTAGAAAAGCTAAAGACTCCTAGTCTACATTCAAATTTTTAACTATCTTAAAAATTGTACCAATGAATATTTAGTTATGCCTATAAATAAGTTTTTCACTTTATATCCAGCTTGAAATTATGTAGAAATATGAATTTATTTGTAGAGGTAAAGTTTTAAAAATATTTATTACTTTTATTAGAATATAATTTTTCTGGTTTTTTTTTTTCTTTTTCTTTTATTTTAGTGTGGTTGGTTGAAATGTGCTCTCTCAGGAAGACCTGTTATTACTGTTTATGTTTATATCTTTTTGTCTACTAGGCTAAAAGCTCCTGGCTGGTGGAAACCACACCATTCAATATCCCTGGCCCATCTGTTAGGTGTTTCTAATGGAATGAATTCTCTGGAGAAGTTGGATAACAAAATATTAAATGGACAGAGTAAATAAAATAATTAGCAAACAGAGAAACCAGCATAGGGAAATCAGAGGGTCAGAATAGGATACTTTACTCTTTGAAACATCACTTTTCAACTAGTGTTCTACAAAAAAATAGTGGCCTCAAAATATTAATAATTGTTCTGTTACTAGAGTTTCTAGTCAAACCTTGGAATTGAATAACATTATCTAAATTTCTTTGACACCTTATTGCAAACACTTCTAATGTAATATACCTTTGAATTTCCAAAATGTAAGATAAGGTTTTAAAAGCTTCTCAATACTATTTACTGCTGCATTGTTTATCATCCAGAGTATGTTAATATTCTACAAAAGACAATTTAAAAATTGGTAGAACAAAGGCTAAAATTTATAAGGTGCTTTCTTTGTACCAGAGCCCTCAAGTCTATTAGCTCTAAGAGTGTCAACAACTGTTTCTCATTAAGTCACTTCACACTCTTCCCCACCAACACAAACACACACACCTATGTGCATCACTATTTCAACTGAAGCCAACATTGGCTTCTTTCAAGAATATTTTCATTCCACCTTGTGGCAAATGCTTCAGCACTCATCAACTTCTAACTTCCCAATGTTAACTATTATTTTGTTAATCCTTTTAATTACAATATATTTTAAACTCCATGGCTGGAAGATGGTTTATATTTTTAATAGCTTAAAGCTTTGCACCTAATGGATTATAATTAAAGTTTGAAACACAAAGAACAGTGGACAAAATGAATACCCTTTTATTGGGCAGATGGGAGAGACACAGGATATGAAGGAAATAACATTTGCCATAGGAAGTGAGAAGATATAAGATTTCCAACACAAAGTTATATGACCTGAAGTAAAATATTTCTATCCATAGAGCATACGTTGTATGATCTGATATTTATAAAGAGAGAATATTAGATGGAATTGAAAGGGATTTGGAAATTTTATAATTCCTGGTCTAAAGGATTCTTTCCTACTGCACTCCCACCCAGCCCCACTAGTCCTGCCAGGTACCCACCTATAACTACAAGAGATAAAAAATTACTAAATTCAGACAAGCCCAAAACCTCAGCACCTAGGTGATCTTGAAGTCCACATTCACCTTTAAAATTCCATAATTTGTTAATTTGGTTGTGTCACTATATTATTATACTTTGATAAATGAAAAAAAATAGAATCAATATCAAATTTAATTAATGAAGGTAGATCTTTGACCTAAATGTGAAAGCTAAAACAATATAAGCATTATGAAAATGCATACATGAGAACCTCACCTGGTCAGCAAATACTGATCACAGAAAGTTTTAAATATCAATATTACTATATATTTTTCATTAAACAAATAAAGAATGTTTAGGAACAATAAGACACTGAGAAAAATTAATGAGTTCACTCTTGATGCAACAATCTGGTGGAAGATGCTTCAGTTAGTTAGTTTTTCCCCACCCTTGACCTTTATTACAATAACGAAGAGGCAATAAAGAATACTAAACTATATACAGGATTGGAGTCTTGATTAAGCATCTTGCTTATTCCAAAGATGAATGTAGATGTGATTCAACACTTGGATTTTTCTAAAACCTGTATAGAGGCAATCACATCATAGTCTAAGATCAAGATAAAGAGGTGAGTTAAGTTCTACCCATAAAGAGTGTGACCTCTCAATGTGGATGTTACATCTTGGGGTACATTTGAAGAATTTATATATATATATATATATATATATATATATATATATATATATATATATATATATATATATATATATATATATATATATATATATATATATATATATATATATATATATATATATATATATATATATATATATACCATTATATCTGAAACTTAGCAAATGCCTCCACATAGGCATCCATTTTAAAAATATGAGGGAAAAAGACAAAGGAAACTGATTGTAGGGTGGCAGAGGCATAACAACTGCTTAATACAATTTACAACTTGACAGACAGTGCTGATAAAGGCTTACACCAGAGTGGTCATTGTAGGTAATGAAGTCATTTCACTTAAGCCTTTGCAAATTCACACTCTAGCCTGCCATCTCTCTTTTTGAAGTAACTGTGGAGCTCATACTGCTCCTAAAGCTAAGTAGTTTAGGCTGCATATGGCTAATTAAGTTCCACAACAATTGTCCTCAGTATATTTAGTTTGGAATATTTAATTTTCATTATCACACATGCCCATCCCCCACACCATAGATGCTTTGATATGGGCATGGCAGAAAGCCACACTTTTAAAGGTTAAGGCTCTGCCTACATTACCCCCACTGGTGTTTGGCTGCTAAGAGGCAATAGAAATCTGCTTAAGGGGCAATAGAAATCTGCTTAACTCACAATTGTTTATGTCTAATTCTATGAGCAAATCCATTTCTTGAAGTATGAGTCTTGAGTGTCAGCAAGATTCACGTACACTTGATGGAAACATTTAGTCTCAGAATATCCCATGTTAATACTTTAAAAGTTAAGACTCATTTTATGTAGCATAATTTGGTGTGGTGAAGAATATCAAATGAGGAGAATAATTTAACAGGGTAACACTGGGAGTGTAATGGGCCCACATTCTTCAGTTAATGAGAGGAGGCTTATAAAATTGTATTTCTAACAAAACAAATATAATGTTTAATTCCTACTATTACCAGCCTCCCCTCAGCTTATTTTGCCTCTCTTCCTTTGCTAACCCCAGGGCAATTGGGGAGTTTTCAAAACAAAAAGAAACAAGGCTTAAAATAGGGAGTCCTGAGGTCTGTTCAAATATGATAATTAAGTAAAACAAGAGAGCCATAACTCCAAGACTTAAATGACGTGCTTAACGATCTTTGGGGGAAAATGTACACTAATAAAGAATTCAGGACACTGTTTTTTATTTTTATTTTTTGGTCTAAGATCTCTCAGCACCAATGACTTCATTTTCCATATAATAGAGGGGTTTTTTGTGGCAAAGCTAGAATTCAGACTATGTATAGTTGTGTCCTTCCCTTCAATGTAATTGACCTTTACAAGTTTTGGTACCAAAGAATTAGGTTGGATAGTGTGCTTGCTATTAGAATTTAAATGCTTAAGTAACTGGACTAGGTTATTTTAACCATTGAGATACTCTTATTAATCAAATTATAGTGCCTCTTTAAAGAAATAATCCATTATTTTAGTAATTAGCTAAATTATGCAGCAAATGGAGAAGAAAATGCATGGCACTTTTTTTCCTATTTGTGGCACTTAAGAATATACGGTATAATATGTTTCCCATTTTTTCAAGGGCCATGTACAAAAAGTGTCCTTAAATTGTTTCTGATAAAGAGTTACTTCTGTTTTATGCTTCATTTATCAGGTAAAAGTAATAATCTGTAAATGTTAAATTATAGATATGTATGACCCATTAATCAGAAGAATAGAAGAGAAATAAACATTACCTTCAGCATGATGAAATACACCTACATTGTATATCCTTCTCTCCCTCATAGACAAAATATTTGAGTACTTAATTATTTAATTTCAGAAATAGTTTAAGGATACTCTGTTTCTACATGGACTGTGGCCAGTTTGTCAAGCAGAAATTGTGATGAGTTGAACTTTGACTTCTGTGAATACAAACAATAATATGAATACCTGTTGTATAATACATGATTTGTCTAGTTTGGTCCCAGGTTCCAAGGGGCAGTTTCTAAACCCTTGGAATTTCCCAAGTGATGGGAGTGTCTTTGTTATTCATGGTGGACTTTTAAGGCCATCACTGAGTTTATGCTAATGAAGTGACTCAAGGCATGCCCTTAGATAGTTCAAGGATGTGGGCTGGTCATGCAAGGAAGATTAACCATGTGATTAAGTGGTTGGAGCTTTGAGATATTTTATTATATCAGTCTGATCTACAAGGAGGGGAGGGTGGCTGGAGATTGAGTTTAACCAGGTGGACAATGATTCAAACAATCATGTCTGTGTAATAAAATTCCAAAGAAAGCTCTGGACACCTCAGTTTGATTGAAATTCCTGGTTGGTGATACACATTGATGCACAGAGAGGGTGACAGGTCCTGAGGACGTGGTGGATGCTTTCCATATGCGACCCTGCCAGACCTCATCCTATGCATCTCTTCATTTGACTGGTCTGATTTGTATTCTTCATAGTAAAATTGTAATTCTAACTATAGCACTTTCTTAAGTTCTGTGAGTTTTTTTTAGTGAATTATTGAACCTGAGAGGGTAGTGGCAACCCCCTACCAGTTGTAGCCAGTTGATCAGAAGCATGAGTGACCTTGGAACCCCTAGAATATGTGGTTGGTGTCTGAAGTGAAAGGCGTATTGTAGAGGACTTTGGCTTTAACCTGAGAAATATGTGCTAACTCTGGGTAGTTAAACATCAATAGTACATTAAAATGCTCTACGGCTGCCAGGGAGGGAACTGTGTGAAATGTATTGAAGGTCCACATCCAGCAAGCTCAGTGTATGATGGGGCAGAGCAGGAAATAAAGACCCTCTAGTAGTAGCCCTGTTGACAGTGGGAACTTCAGAACCTCAACACAAATATATAGCACAGGAGATGGTTTCCGGTGTTGCCATATAAACATGTCATCACCAATAAACACATGAAAAGGTGTTCAATATCTCTAATTATTATAGAAATGCAAATAAAAAATACAATGAGGTATCACTTCACACTGGTCAGAATGACCATTATAAAAAGTCTATAAATAATAAATGCAGGAGAGGGTGTACTATCAGTGGGAATGTAAATTGGTGCAACCACTATGGAAAACAGTATGGATATTCCTTGAAAAACTAAAAATAGAGCTGCCATATGTTCCAGCAATCCCACTCCTGGGCATATATATGGAGAAAACTCTAATTCGAAAATATACATGCACCCCCGTGTTCATTGCAGCACTATTTACAATAACCAGGACATGGAAGCAATCTAAATGTCCATTGACAAATGAATGGATAAAGAAGATGTGGTATATATATATATATATATATATATATATATAGAACACAACCATTAAAAAGAATGAAATAATGCCAGTTGTAGCAACATAGGTGGACCTACAGATTATCATACTAAGTGAAGTAAGTCAGACAGAGAAAGACAAATACCATATGATATCATTTATATGTGGAATCTAAAATATGATACAAATGAACTTATTTACAAAACAGAGGAAGACTCACAGACATAGAAAAAAACTTATGGTTACCAAAGGGGAAAGAGGATGGGAGAGGGGTAAATTAGGAGTTTGGGATAAGCAGACACAAACTACTACATATAAAATAGATAAACAACAAGATCTTACTGTATAGTACACTGAACTATATTCAATATCCTGTAATAAACCACAATGGAAAAGAACATGAAAAATTATACATATATATGTATAAAACTGAATCACTTTGCTGTACACCAGAAATTAACACAACACTGTAAATTAACTATACTTCAATTTTCAATTTTTTTAAATAAAATAAGCATGATGTGATTATTCTACAACATTTAACAAGCTCCAGATGCTTTGATTCGAACTGCACATATGATATCAAAAATATATTTAGCTGCAGCAAGCTGCCATCCAGACAAGTTTATCTCACTACCACAGTTTGTGACAATTAGCTTAGGTAGACGGAGTATTTAAGAAGTTGCAGGTATTCTGTGCCAGTACTCAATCCAAGATGAAAGAAATCAAGGCTCATAAGAAGTATTCCACAGAGGAAAGGGACATCTAGGAATACTTAGATCATAAGAAGTTTTCCCATTTCTTCTTAAACCTCAGCCCTGAGATTATTTAGGAGAAAAAGGCTTTGTAATTATTCAAGCATCTTGAAATATTTCACTCCTTTTGTTTCTATAGAGTCTATCAAATGTCCTATAATTCTTCATAATAAAGCAGTGTTTTAGCTAAATAAAAGTAAAAGCACCATGGGCCTCCCTGGTGGCGCAAGTGGTTAAGAGTCCGCCTGCCGATGCAGGGGATACGGGTTCGTGCCCCGGTCTGGGAGGATCCCATATGCCGCGGAGCAGCTGGGCCCGTGAGCCATGGCCGCTGGGCCTGCGCGTCCGGAGCCTGTGCTCCGCAACGGGAGAGGCCACGGCAGTGAGAGGCCCACATACCGCAAAAAGAAAAAAAAAAAAAAAAAAAGTAAAAGCACCAACAGAAAAGATAAACACTAGCATCTCTAAATGATGCTTGAATGGATATATGAAAGATAAGAGGGAAGTGCATTCTAATCAGAAGGAACAGCATGTGAAAATGCCCTGGGGCAGGTGGAAGAAGATCATCCAGAAGGTGTAGGCCATGTTAAGGATATTTCACTTCATCCTTTGAGCCATAGTAAACCAACAAAAGATTTGACCTAAGGAGATAACTAGATGGGCTTTGTGTTTTGAGACAATCACTCTGGATTCAGTGTGGAGAATATCAGTGAGGGACAATTTAATTGAGGTAATGTAAAGTTGCCATATGCACTGGTTTGCCCACGACAGTCCCAGCACAGGCCTTTTGACCCAGAGTAATTACTAATAGTCAAACTAGCAGAAGCTCAGACTAAGTATTTACTTGATGTCAGATGACTACCAACTTCCAGTTGTCAATTTCTGCATTGCTATGCTGAGAACTTTTTTTCTGAAAACACTGAAGACCATTTTATCCCACAAGCGTGGGGATCTAGAATTACTAAGAAATAACACCCCTGATAGTAGCTTTCAAACAATAACTGATAGAAATTAATAAGCAAATACACAATCAATTACATTCTTCAAAAAACATATTTTATATTGTTTCCCAGGGTGATTAAGTTTCAGTCACCAGAGGTAGCTAACTTAGTGACATCTTCTCTTCTTTGTATCAATTTCTCATCCTGTTCATGCTTTTGGCACCTCCAAAATTAACTACTTAAAAGTGAATACTTATCTGAGTATCTGCAGTTTTAGGAATCAAAATTCAAACAGTTGGAACTAAAAGTGGTTTTATGAATTGATTCCTAAAATAAGTTTCTGGAACTGGATCACTAGTCAGACAGATGGGAAAAAAAAGACCCTATAGTAAGTACAGTGGTGCTATCGACTATATGTTTGTATCCCCCTCAAATTCATATGTTGCCATCGTAATCTCAATATGTTGGTATTTGGAGATAGAGCCCTTGGGAGGTAATTAGGTCATGAGGGAGAAACCCCCATGAATGGACTTAGTGACCTTATAAGAAGAGACATGGGAGAGAGATTCGCTCTCTTGGCCATGTGAGGATACGGCTCTCACCAGACATCAGAAATGTCAGCACCTTGATCTCAGACTTCCCAGATCTGAGACATAAATGTTTGTTATTTGAGCCACCCAGTCTCTGGCATCTTTGTTATGGCAGTCCAAACTCACTAAGACAAGTAGTACTTATCCCTGGCCTACTGTAGCATCAGAGTTACTAAGAATTTCACCTGTGAAATAAGATCCGCAATGTAAGAAAAGCCAAGGGGAAGTCCCTCAAACTATAACTCCACACTCCCTGGATATAAGTCAGAACCCATAATGGAGAGACTAGTGCCACTTTCCAAAACAAAGAATGCAGAATTGGTGGTAGCCTTTATATCCTTATTTAATTCACCAATTGGGACTTTTCAAAAACTGGCTGAATCATGGACTTTGATAGGGAACTACTACAAACTTAATTGGAAGCCTCAGTTGTAGCTGCTATTCTGGGCATCTTTAATTTATAATAATAGATCTATAAAATAGATAAGAACAGACAACACCAATTTATGACAGAATTGAGGAAAATACCCCATCAAATCAATAGCTTCCTAGCAAGCACCAGAAACTATTGATATGGAAAATGTAGCCTTTTCAATTTCTGTAGTGGAGAAGAACCTGTAGTAATTCACATGGAAGAAACAGCAGGATACAGTCATGGGACAGAGTAAGATATATTAATGATCTTTCCCCTGGGCTATGTAATGTTTATTTTCTTTGTCTCAAAGGACTTTGACTATAATGGAATACTAAACTGTCACACTCTATTGATAATATTCTGTTAATTGAACATGGGAACGAAGAAAGTAGCTCATACTCTAGATGCCCTAGTAAGGCTCATATACATCAAAGGATGAAAGATAAAACCTTAAAAGCTTCAGGTGCCTGCCAAATGGGTGAAATTTTAAAGGATTCATTACAGTGGAGTATTATGAGATACTTCTCCAAGATAAAGAACACATATTCTACCTCTAAGGTAGAATATGCTTTACCACTAAGCAAAAGACACAAATGCTTTATAGGTCCTTTCATGTTACAGAGACAGCACATCAATTGGCAATAATGTTTCAGCTAATTTATCAGTTGATTCATAAGACTTCCAATTTTGATGAGGGCCCACCAAGCAATTCTCTAGGACACCAGCTATGTATCCCTACGATTAAACTCAATTCTGACACTATATATCTGGTGATTGCATAAGATCACAAAGGTTAAATGTTCAGCCCCAAGAGATGTCCTCCACTTCAGATGCCAGTCATGAGTAGTAGGTCCCCAGGTTACCTACAACTTCTGTCTGACTTGACTACAAATCAAAGATTCCCATATCCTCTTCTTCTTTTGAATTAGATTAACTTGCTAGAGCAGCTCACAGAACTCAGGGAAACATTTATGTAGGTTTACCAGTTTATTAAAGGATATGATAAAGAATACAGATGAGAAGCCAGATGAAGGGATATGTTGGGTGAAGTCTGGGAGGATCCCAAGTGTAGGAGCTTCTGTCTCTGTGGAGTTGGGGTATATCATACTCCTGGTACATGGATGTGTTCACAGATCTGGAAACTCTTGGAACCCCATACTATTGGGATTTGTATGGAGGTTTCATCACATAGGCATAATTGATCATTAACTCCATTTTTACCCCCTCTCCTTTCTCAAGAGCCTGGGGGATGGGGTTGAAAATTCCAAGCTTCTAATCATGGCTTGGTCTTTCCAGTAACTGCCCCTCATCCAGGAGCATCCAGGAGCCCACCCAGAGTCATCTCAATAGCACAAAAGACTTTCCTATCACCCAGGAAATTACAAGGGTTTCAGAAGCCCTATGACAGGAACCAGGGTCAAAGACTAAGTATTAGAACAAAAGATTTCCCTAGATTCCTATCAGTTAGGAAATTCTGTACCAGAAATGAGGATGAAGACCAAATATCTATTTCTTACTATAAATCACCATATCACAGATATTATGTTATGCAGAATATTGGTAGATATTTGTTCATTCCTTAGAATAACAACCGAGAGGTTAAAGAAGGAAGGACCCTCTTAACATTGCTTTCAGTGATCTACTTAAGAATGTTGTGCTTTTTGTCCCCACAAATTTCGACTCTGTTAAAGTAGAGATCTCATGACAGACTGAAATCATAATGGAGTAATCATAGTTCAGGCACACAAAATGGAGTTGGCGGCCATTGAGGATCTGGCTTCAGATACATCCCTGCAACACTGAGAATTTGAACTCTCTGTGAACTATACAAAACCTGAGGAAACCAGCTGTTTTTAAAATAGAATCTGCTAGCTGCAACCTTGTGGTTTCAAGGTTGTTCCCCTTTGTAACTATGCAGCCATTTCAGACCCCAACCAATCCTTGCTTAACAAACACACTTTCTTCTTGTCAGCTCCAATTATAATTCTTGATAAACAATTCATGTAACTAAGTGCAACCTCGTGGTTTTTGTCTTTATAAGCTTTCTCCATTTTGTAGTTCAGTCGAACACAATTCAAATGCTTCTTCAGTCTGTGTCTCCCAAGCTGCAGTCTTAATAATCCCCAAATAAACACCTCTTTATTTCAATTCTATATTAATTTCTGAAATTTTGCTTAACAGGTTCCCAGGGGAGGCACACTTTTACCTTCAGACAAGAAAGAGTTGCATCACACATTAATTTACAACTTTGATTGCTTATGTTGGGCTTATCATACAAGTACCTTAGCAGGCAAAGAAAGGAGTAACTATGCTGACACAAATAATTTACTGTGATTATCCTTAGGTCTTGAGATTGTTACTATAAAATAAGGTGTGGGGAATATATCTGAAACCCAAGTGATTCACTGTGGCATTGTTTGGTGCTGTCATATCCAGTAATAACTGTAAATAGATAATTGAAGTAATAACCATGATCTGACAAAGGCATGTTAACCTGGGGTTAAGAAGTTCAGAAAAAAACCTGAGGTGAAAGAATGCTAAAGTGGATGAACAGAATGAGACAATGAATACTAGCTGTTTTTTTTTTTTTTACAAGATACTTTATAGAAGCATAAAATCAAAGCGACCAAAAATTCAGGACCCATCTCTGTAACACTCCTGCCAAAATGAGCCTTTCATCTGGGGGACAGTTGAGAGTCTCGTTTTCCTTTTTCCAATGATCAAAGTCTTTAAAGATTGTTTGCATAGGTTTAGCAAGGAATGAGGATCCTTCTTTCCCAAACATACCTCAAAAAGCCATAAATCCCCAAGAGCACAATACCAAGACTGAGAAAACCAACTTTGTGCTGACCTCCAGGAGACAACACTTCCAATCTCTACCCTGGATATATGCTCCTGTGAATTGCAGATGCCTCCATTACTCAGTAATGGGGCAGAGAAAAGAAGGAACAATCTTAAGTCTCTCTCTCTCTCACAACTTTTGTAAGACCCACTCCAACCTAACTCATTATGTATATACTTTACGTGTGGCAAAATGCTACAGAATAAAAAATGACACAAAGCTGTGTGAGCCGTGAATTAACCTTACAATCATAAAGCAGTTTATGTTTAGAGGTTTAATTTAACTTATATATTACTTTGTTCCAAGGAAGGGGAAAACAAAAAAGTATGTATATTTGTTTATAAGGTTATGTATTTGAGTTAAAGACCTCAGATTGTTTGAGAGTTCCTTTTTTTTTTCACATCTTTATTGAAGTATAATTACTTTACCATGTTGTGTTAGTTTCTGCTGTACAACAAAGTGAATTAGCTGTATGTATACATATATCCACATATCCCCTCCCTCTTGAGCCTCCCTCCCACCCTCCCTATCTCACCCCTCTAGGTGGTCACAAAGCACTGAGCTGATCTCCCAGTGCTATGCAGCAGCTTCCCACTAGCCATCCATTTTACATTTGGTAGTGTATATATGTCAATGCTACTCTCTCACTTCGCCCCAGCTTACCCTTCACCCGCTGGGTCCTCAAGTCCGTTCTCTACATCTACATGTTTATTCCTGCCCTACCAATAGGTTCATTAATACTTTTTTTTAGTTCCATATATGTGCATTAGCATACGGTATTTGTTTTTCTTTTTCTAACTTACTTCAATCTGTATGACAGACTCTAGGTCCATCCACCTCATTACAAATAACTCAATTCCATTCCTTTTTATGGCTGAGAAATATTCCATTGTATATATGTGCCACATCATCTTTATACATTCATCTGTCAATGAATATTTGGATTGCTTCCTTGTCCTGCTATTGTAAATAATACTGCAATGAACACTGTGGTACAGGTATTTTTTTGAATTATAGTTTTCCTAGGGTATATGCCCAGTAGTGAGATTGCTGGGTCATATGGTAGTTCTATTTTTAGTTTTTTTTTTTTTTCTTTTAAATTTTATTTATTTATTTATTTATTTATTTATTATGCAACATGTTCTTATTAGTTATCTATTTAATACACATTAGTGTATACCTGTCAATCCCAATCTCCCAATTCATCCCACCACCTCTGACCCCCACTTTCCCCCCTTCGTGTCCATACCTTTGCTCTCTACATCTGTGTCTCCATCTGCCTTGCAAACTGGTTCATCTGTACCATTTTCCTTCATTCCACATATATAAGTTAATATACAATATTTGTTTTTCTCTTTCTGATTCACTTCACTCTGTATGACAGTCTCTAGGTCCACCCACATCTCTATAAATGACCCAATTTCATTCCTTTTTATGGCTGAGTAATAGTCCATTGCATATATGTACCACATCTTCTTTTTCCATTCATCTGTTGATAGACATTTAGGTTGCTTCCATAACCTGGCTATTATATATACTATAATGTAAATAGTGCTTCAATGAACATTGGGGTGCATGTGTCATTTTGAATTATGGTTTTCTCTGGGTATATGCCTAGTAGTGAGATTGCTGGGTCATATGGTAATTATATTTTTAGTTTTTTAAGGAACCTCCATACTGTTCTCCATAGTGGCTGTATCAATTTACATTCCCACCAACAGTGCAGGAGGGTTCCCTTTTCTCTACACCCTCTCCAGCATTTATTGTTTCTAGATTTTTTGTTCATGGCCACTATGACCAGTGTGAGGTGATACCGCATTGTAGTTCTGATTTGCATTTCTCTGATAATTAATAATGTTGAGCATCTTTTCATGTGTTTGTTGGCAATCGGTATGTCTTCTTTGGAGAAATGTCTATTTAGATCTTCTGCCTATTTTTGGATTGGGTTTTTTTTATTTTTTGTTATTGAGCTGAATGACAAGCTGTGTTCTTGAGACCTTCTATAACAGCTTCTCCCACTCATTTGACTTGTTTCACTAGCCACCTCTCAGGATTCAGTGAATTTTACATGGGGAATGAATGAGGGGTACAAAGGATGAATGCAGCAGTCACTGAGCGTTTCCTGCATATATCCTTTAGACCTTACCATTTTTATATAATCAATATTATTTCCAATTGTCAATATCTGCATCTCAGTTCCTGAGAGGTTTTTTTTTTGGAACCATGGAAGTCAATTCTCCTCCATATGCAGAAGTACCAAGAAATAAACATCCTTCAGGAATAGCCCTTAACTAATGACTTATGGAAATTGATGTGTAAATATCCCAGTTTCCTGTCCTTTCAACACTTTTGTGCTGCATGTTTCAAACCATTTTACAGCATTTCCCTACAAGATTAAGTTTTGTTTCCTCTCTATGATACCTGGTTTAGTAATTTACCCTTTATTGACTGACTTCCTTTCAATGGATAACTTCCCTATGTTCCTCCTTGTGTTCACAGCACCTTCCAAATAAGCTGTTTGTCTTGATTTGTTTGTTTTGATGTTTCTGAACCTGCTTCTTGGAGACCCAAAAAAGATTATGTGCCTTTCACGAGGGTAGATGGAAGATCCAGTTATTTCATTAGGAAACCCAAGAAGAAGATAAAGATGATAGAGGAAAATCCTCAATTCCACTTTGTACCAAGAGTTTCTAGTTACTTTCACATACTGAAGAATAAGCATATATATGTATATGTATATGAATATGTATATGTATATGTATATATTATATATCCTTGTATATACAAAATATCTATACATAGATAATATATACAATGTCTATATATAATAATTAGATTTTTAGATTAATATATCTATACATCTATATCTTATATTTAACAAATAATAATTATACATTGTATAATATATACAATAACCATAAGAATATGTATATTCTAAGAGAGAGAGAGAGAGCCTTGATCACAGGTAAAAGTTCTGAACCAAATAAATACATTTGTGAGTCATAGACATACATGTGGTCACTAACGATTTGAATGATGTCTTTTAGAAAGTATACAGCAGCAAAAGGAGAGAATCTAGTATTGGCTTATAGGAACTCTGAAATTCAAATAGTCATGCAGAGGATGGAGCTACAAACTGGACATAGAAAGAGTAGTTATAATGTGGGGAGAAAAACCAAAAGTATTAAAGAGAGAAGAGTGTTTTAATAAGTATTAATAATTTTCAAATGCTGCTGAGATATCTAATAAGATAAGGGCTAGAAAACATTAATTGGTGTTTAGAAATATGGAGATTGCTAGTAACCTTTGGTAGCCTTGTTTCTTTTAAATTTATTAACAATGTCTTATTATCACTAACATTTCCTAGACACTTTGGGATGACAGTATCATTTTTGATTTACCTTTATTCTTTACTCTCATATGAATTTTCAACTTCTGGCAATTTTACATATATATGTGTGTGTGTGTGTGTGTGTGTGTGTGTGTGTGTGTGTGTATTTGAATCTATGTTTACCTTTCCTATCAACTTTACTTAATTCCCTCTTAATATGACTCTTCATCATTTTTCTTCATCGTCATTGCTGTCAGAGTATAAATACTGAACTACAGACATCATCATCAGTTGACTAAAAGCTTTCCAGGTTTACTCAAATTATTCAAAAGGTATTTAATGACTCCAATTCAAATGACACATTCTCATACTATCCTCTGTCATAAATGCTATTCAATTTGGTGCTTCCATGCTTTTCTTATACTGTAATTCTCATTACAGTATAATCTTCCATTACCCATATACAGGGATTCAGGCTTTGTGGGTCCTGAAGCTTATATAATTTGAGGTTCATTTTAAAAAGATAAATACTACAAAATTGTGAATATAAAATTTGTTATGAATTTAGATATTTATTTAGATTGAAAAAAAGAGAGCAACATATTAAAATTTTTAAAATCTGACAAACACTATAAACATCACAAATTCCTGAATGATAATATATTAATTTTTATTAATTGCTTGACATATAATATCTTTTGTTTTTACCTTACTTATCATTTCTTCATATTTCACATGACAATGATTTTGTAAAACTTTTTTTGGAGAGATTATAATATTAATTCAATATATTCTTTAGCATGACTGACAATATTTTATTATTAAAAGTTGAGTTGCATAAAATATGCAGTACTACAAATTGATGTATTATTGTTTACAGTACTGCTGAAAGTTGTATTCTTCAAACAAAGGAGTTCTGAAATTTTTTCTTTTGTGTGAATCCTGTAAAAACTAGAGAAAAAACCTACTTTGGCTTTTTATATCGTTGTATACACCACATTATCAACTATATTCCTGACAGGATAACACCTGTTCTAGATTATTATCTTCCATTTATGATTTTCCTAGTCTAAGATTTATAAGAAATTTCCAAGACTATTTTCTTGCTCCATATCTTATTTCTCTCACATAACCACATACTTGTAGCATTCCGTGTTTAGGAAGTGTAAATAGACACACAGTTAATGACAGAGTCATGTCATAATGCCAAGTAAGTAATCTGTACATTAGAGGCAGGAGGATGTATTCCTGGTATATATTTCTACATCAGTTTAGTTACTAATAAATTTTCACAGAAGTGACTGTGAGCCACACAGTTATATCATTAAACCCCAAATAAATGTATTCCCAATTCAATCTCCCCTAGCCAGATTTCAAAAATGTTTGTGTTCACTCCAACAGTACATAAACAAGAAGAATTGTGACAAAGGGAAATCAGAGTGAGAAGAGAAAACAGTCTTCACAGCAGTTCAAAATTGCATTACAGACACATTTTACCAGGTGCACATACTGCTTTGTAAAACCCTCCCCATCCAGAGATTTGGAATATTCTGTGAAAGCAAGAGGACGGATGCTTAAGCTTACAGTTCATCCGTTTCACAGTAAACCCGGCTCTTATGTAATACATATGTGCTACACCTGCATAGTCTGAATTTTACACAGCTTGCAAATTACAGTTTACCACCTTTACTTTGAAGAAGACATAATCTCTCCCTGCCCTGAACTACTATGGCGTTTTATTTCTACTTCTCTTTCTTTAGGATACTTCTCTCTCCTCTTGTCTTCTGGCCTTGTTTTACCTCCTCTCCCCTCCTCTTTTCTATTTACTTTTCTCTCTCTCTATATATATATATATGATTAAGGTATTGGCTAGGATTAGGAATATACATACACGTACATTACAATCTCCCTTGGGGGCATGACTTCTATTTAACATTTTAATTACTCATATTGGACACAGCATTTAATGTCATCTTGGTTATCCAGTGGAGTATTTACTACAGTATTAGAAATAAAAATAGTACATTTGCACATGATACAAGAAAAGGTCCAAAGAAATAATTTCAAATATGAGTAGCAAATAAATGTATCAGTATCAGAAATAAGAACACTCTGGTTTGCCTCAAGAAGAAAAATCCATAGCTTGACTGAAGCATAGGGTTAACAGTAAGTCCTTAGCTTTTCTATGGTTTTAAACCACAACTCCCGAGTGAGTTCAGTCTCCACTTGAAAGTGAAGGAAAGCTGGTGAGGTATTTCTACATTAAAACTAATAGGCCACAGCTATAGCAATTATATATCCCTTTGGAAATATGTACCCTGAATTATGTAAACATATTGGAAAACCAACTGCATCAGTTAAGATACACTAAATTATACTACAGTAACAACTGTCACAAAACCCCCAGTCACTTAAAAGAGCAAACGTTTATTTCTCTTTAACACTGTATGTCCATCTTGGGTTGACTGTGGCTTTGGTTCATGTGATAGTTGTTTTGGGACCCAGGCTGATAGAGCAGCCTCTACCCAGGACATTGCTCCACGCTGTGACAAAGGAGAAAGAGACATGCCAGCTCTTGAACTTCTGTCCCAAAGGGACACATATCTCTCCTACTTATATGTCCTCACTCAGAGCAAGTCTCAAGGCCACAAAGTCCAACAGGGTATTATCTTCTCACATGAAGATGCACTGCAGGGACAGAAACTAGAATATTTGGTAAAAATTATTGTATTCTACAATGCTAATGACCTGTGTTTTCTCCATGTCATAATTTTGCCATGACCCTTGATTCCTCTTTCAAAAATATGTGCTTAGAAAAATCCAAGCACTTTTTTATTTAGGAAGAAATCTATTAAGTTTCCAATACATTGATCCCCCAAAAAGGTCAAAAGCATTTTAGTGGCAATTTAAAGCTTCCAAACACTTTCAAATAAATATCTCTTTTATTCTTCCTAAGTACTCTGAAAATTTAACCTCATGAACTTTGATCCTAAATTCACCTGTTCTATTGATTAACCCATACTGCTCTTATTTCCAAATGAAAAAAAAAAATTACAAGCCTGTGTATTCTATGTCCTTTATGTCTATTATGCTTTGAATTAGATAATATTAAACTAGGCTTATTTGAAGAATTCATTAATTTACCTGAATTTTCTTTGTGTTCTCTGCTGCATTCTTCTATTTTCATGTCATCCCTTGTGCCAACTTTTGCTCTTGTTAATCATCCACTGTTACTAGCAAACACAACAGATGACCTTTCCCACTGTTCTCTTAATTTTCTTTAAGCAGATCATTGCTACCTGATAATTATCCTGCTTTCTTAAATAATTCTGAACATGATTTCCAAAAGTAATTCTCTTCATATACTTTGTATAGGAAATTTAGATATATATAATTATGGATTGTAAAAACTCTAAGAAACCCTTGAGTTCATGGAACTCTTTTAACAAAAGATAAAACAGGCCCAGAGAGATGGAGTGACTTGTTTGAAATATCAGAACTAGTTAGGGATGTCAATAGCACTATAACTCAGGTCTTTGAATTTCTGATGCACTAGCCTCTCTGGTGTTCTGTCTTTATTTTATTTCATGAATTAGCATGTCATTCTTGACCTTGGGCTTTAGTGTTTTCAGAGATTCTCCATTTGCCAGTCAGACCCACCCTTTAACCTGATCCTGCCCTGTTCTGTGTGTGGAGGCTGTCCTCTATTTCGTCCCTTGGCTTCTGGTTGTTTTCAGCCAATGAGAGACACCAGTAATAACTGGGAACATGGGGGGAGTGAGAGCTCTGTGTCTGAGTTCTTCCAGCTCCCTACATGCCAGGCCATGGTTGGTCCATGACTATACTTTTCCACTGTCTGTGAGTGATCCCTTATGCTCCAGCTAAGCTCTGTGTTTTATTGGGCTCTAGTAATCATTCCTTACATTTATTGCCTCAGGCTTAGGTGTTGTGATGACTTTCTGCATTGCCAGATATATTTTTATAGTCTCCGTGTCAACTTTTGCTCTTGGTAACACGTTTCTGTTATTAACAATCTTTTTGGTTCCTTTATCTCTGCCCCCATTTCCATAAACAGTGTCTTCATTAAACCCTTTTCATTTCCGCTGTTGAATGTGCATCTGGTTCTCTCTTAGAATGTTTATTAAGATAATTTTTAATTCTTGGTCCATCTGTTCTATCATTTTGCTTCTGATGAAAGTGGAAATCCAATATTTGTTTTTCTTTTGAAATAGCTATGCTCCTCAAGAGTCCTGTTATTTTGACCTTGGACCTCATATCCTCCAGTGTTATGTTACTTTTTGAATTTTTCCAGTGTCCCAAGACTGCCCACACTTCATGATTTATTAGAAGGACAAAAGGGACTAAGAATATGGTTGTACTCACTGCTAAGATTTATTACAGAGACACAGCAGGGATCAACTAGGAAGAAGAAACAAGCAGAATCTAGAGGAATCTATTTGCAGGTTTCCCATGCTCTTCCTCCACCCCCCATTAAGGGGTCACAGAGAGTGCACCCATCCTCCAGCAACAAAAATGCAGTGACACTTGTGTGATGTTTCTGCCCAGGTAAGCCTGTTTGAGATTCAGAAATGTGAGGTTTTAGTGGGGGCTGGTCACATAGGCATTCTTTGTCTGGCAACTATGAATATTTCAGGCTTTCAAAAGAAAAGCAGGTTTTCACCATAAATGTTGCTTGTACAAATGATATAGTCCAGGGACACAATCTTATCATTTAGGTAATGTTTCAGAAACCAAATTCCCAGAAACCATCCAAGGGTCGAATTTGAAAAATAACAGCCTCTAGGCTACTATGTTAACTTTTCTCTGTATGGTCAGTATGTGAACAAAGGCCAGACCTCAGTCAAACCCCAAACCCTGTGAGTTCAAGGATTGGGGGTGGGTTGAGCCTGAGGTGAAGGGAACCTTGAAGTATCAGAGTATTGTTCCCTCCATATAACAAATCTTTGGATCATAACCTCATTCATTATGCCCCAAGGATAAGGTGAAGACACTTCCTAAATGGTCAGGGAAACAACTGCCATAAGTTAATTTGTTCCCATATTGTTTATCTCAAGTTCTGATAACACAGATTTTCTCTGCTGATGTTTTTTTGTTTTGTTCTTTGTTTTTTTGCGGTACGCGGGCCTCTCACTGTTGTGGCCTCTCCCATTGCAAAGCACAGGCTCCGGACGCGTAGGCTCAGCAGCCATGGCTCACGGGCCCAGCCGCTCCATGGCATGTGGGATCTTCCCAGACCGGGGCACGAACCTGTGTCCCCTGCATCGGCAGGCAGACTCTCAACCACTGCACCACCAGGGAAGCCCTTCTCTGCTGATTTGATTTTACTTTTGATGGCACTTGGTCTGGAAGCAGAATTGCCACAAGTTGGAAGGCAGACAGTTCATCCCAACACAATGGTGATGGAAGAACAAAGGAAGAACCCTACAGTTTGTTTTTTTTGTTGTTTTTTTTTGTTTTTTTTTTTTTCTTTTTGCGGTATGTGGGCCTCTCACTGTTGTGACCTCTCCCGTTGCAGAGCACAGGCTCCGGACGCGCAGGCCCAGCGGCCATGGCTCACGGGCCCAGCCACTCCGCGGCATATGGGATCCTCCCAGACCGGGGCACGAACCCGTATCCCCCGCATCGGCAGGCGGACTCTCAACCACTGCACCACCAGGGAGGCCCTACAGTTTGTTTTATTCCCCAAGATTTTCCTCTCACAGTAGGTCTTGCTCCTCACATTCCCCTCACACAGCAGTTTCAAAACAGCCACATGTCACCCAGGGATTTCTTACAGTTTTTGTTTGTTTGTTTGTTTGTTTTTTTCCTTTTCTTGTTGTTTTGCCTCCAGGGTTTCTCTGTGATTTCTTTTTGATTTCTTTTAGGGCTGGGAACCAGCACTCTTGCTACTTTGACATTCTGATAGGAACCAGATAAAACATTTTAAAACTAATTTTTTCCTCTTATTTATTTTTAAAACCGTATGCATCCTTATTGTAACTCTCTTGGAAAATACAGATAAAGGCAAAGGAAAAAAAAGGAAATTAAAACTTTAGCTGAACTCTATAATCACTATCCATAACTTGTGGTAGATCTTGTCAGGTCTTTGTTTTTCTCTTATGTGCCTTTGCCTGAAGTATAACACTAATGTCAACCTACACTTGGTCTACTTCTAAGTGTTGGAATGTGTAAGGACATCTGGTGAGTTGTATAACAAGTCCTGATTGAAATCTATTTGTCTATGGACTGGAGGGGCCTTCTGAGGAAGAATATTAACTGGTCCCATATGGGGGATTCAGATTCTTGGTTATATGTGGAACACTGGTAGGACTATTAAAGAGAGGCCCAGTAGCAGTAGAAAGGTTTAGCTGCCTAGGAAAAAATAAATTTTAGAGTTAGAGAGAACTAGGTATAAAAATATTAACTGGATACCACTATCTAAATCAAAAAGTGGTGGTTTTGGGGCATAATATGGAATTATTCTGTAGGATTTATGTTTTGATTCAGTCTCCATTATTCTTATTTCTGAGACCTATAAAAGATAGAGGTAAACTATAAGAAATATTTTCCTAAAATTCTGAATGAGCTGTTTCACTGAACTATGAAACACCTTACTGAATAATCAACATTGCCTGGGAACACTCTAGCAGGAGAGAATAGTTCTTTTTTTTTTTTTTTCCAGTTCCTTGACCAGGGATTGAACCCAGCCCATAGTACTAAAAGTGCTGAATTCTAACCACTAGATCACCAGGGAACTCCCATTGATTCTATCCCTCATATACTCTTAGTCACAGGCCACTTTAGAGATATGCCATCAAGAGGCTCAAGAAATAAGTACCAGTAGGAAAATCCTTCTTCTGTTGTGCAGCAGTAGCCATCAGTGGGGAAATTCTGGTCCTGGTACGGCAGGAGACAGAGTGCCCGGTGTGGCAACCATAGAGTGTAGTCCATGTGCGTTGGGGATTGCCACACCCAGCAACTTAGTAACAGTATTCATTGGTTTGCCTGACCAGCAATAGCCATAAACACAAAACTTATGTGCAGAATCAATTGGAAAAGACTAAACTGCCCCATTGAAAGAGTAGGAGAAAAGTAGCAAAATCTACTGACATAGACTCGTTTGTGAGTCCAGCCTATAATAGGTGCTGAGCTTGCATTGATAACAAGGTGAGATATTTTTAAAGATTATATCCATGATTTTCTTAAACACATGCTGCCAAGACAATAAATTTATCATTGTTTTTAGATGAGACCTCTGAAATCTAGGAGAGTTTGCTCCACAGTCATGGTCAAATTGGGACCATAGCTCAGGTTTCCTGATTCTTAACACACCGGACACTCTCATATGTAGTACTCCCTATGAGATGCCTTGCTCTTCTATACCAGAGAAGCCATGTGCTCATTCATTCTCAAGTAATGTAAAGTGTTGTGCCTACCAATAATCTGTACTCGGGCAAACAATATCACCTCCACTTGAAAAGATGTTGCTCCTACAGTTTATATTTTGTTTAAAGACTATTTTCAACACATTTTTTTTCTTTCCGTCCTTTCTTTTTTCTTTTCTGTTTATTATTTGTTTTCTAATTTACTGTCGTATATTAAAAGCTTATGAAATGTTTCATTTCAAGCAAATACACATTCAGAGCTTCAGAAATGGGAAAAAAATGTAAAGGTTGGAGGTAACATGTAAGTGAAAAATAAGATATATGCAAAATAGTAACAAAAGATGTCTTATTTTTACATAATCTCTAATTTAGAGAAATGTTTTTATTTTGTGTAATATATCCTAGTATAACAGAAATTGGTAAAGAAAGATAAATATTTATAAATGATACAGAAAGTAAGGGGGAAGGGACAAACATCATGGAAAGAGAACGAGAGAGAAGAGAAAATAAGAGAGAGTGTTAAAATCACATTTTGTACTCCTAAACAAAAGTATTGGTGAAAGAAAATTTGAAAAAATTAAAGAGCAAGAGCTTGGTGATATGACAATTTTTTAAACCTGTTTAGTTTATGTTATAAGTTTACCCAAATTTTTAGGTAAAGGAGTTAGATAAATTGTTTATGGATAAATTATTTGCAGAAAACAATAACATCCATTTTTTATTGTCTATGTATTCACCTAGTAAAATTTCCCTTTCAGTCATTTTTTCCCTTTGACTTTCAACTTCTATGAAAAAGTTAGGTTTATTGTCACACCTTTATTTATTAGATATCTGAGTTGAGATCTCTAAGTTCTACTTTTTAAGACAGTGAAAATTCCTTAAGTTAGAAGCTGCATATTTTATTATTGAACAAATTAATGTCTTTCTTTTTATTCTATTAATGATTCATATTTATGACTATTTTATGTTACATGAGAAGATAATTTTATCTTCTTGGTATTAATTAGTTGGCTAAAATATACTTAACTCAAGAAGAAACAGGCACAAGAAAAATTTTGTGAGATGTATTTTAAGATATGTCTGTGCATGGAATTAAACATTTTTTTATGAAATTATTTCTAAATTTTCAAAAAAAATTTGTAAGTAAATAAATAAACAATAAAGGAAATAAGAGAAGAAAGCAAATGTGTCATAGGAAACAGAAATTAGCATAATATTGGTGAAAGTTATTAAAAAGAAAGTAATTTTTTTTAATTCTTAATAAAATGATTAAATTTCCTATAGGAAGAGAAACAGAAAGATATGCAGTAAATAGGAAAAAAAAGACCCCTGCTTTGTTTGAGTTACTGCAAAGTTAGAATCTGTGGGGACAGTCCATCTGTATGAAAGAATTTGGCAGCAAAAAAGACACTAGAAAAAGGTGGAATCAGGTGAATAACATCTTTCAAAAAGACCAACTTTCTCTCTCCCTAGTTGATGCTCTGTACTTTTGACTAAATGACTATAAATTATCATTTACTTTAAATATGTTATTTTTTTTCATTTCTTTGGGTTGATATTTTTGGATGCTTTAATATTAAATTATTGGAATTTAGTTCAAATATTTTGATTCAATTTAAAGAAATGGCCAGGAAAGGGAAAAAGCAGCAAAAGTGTATTCAGCTATTATATTAGGCAGGTGGGATAATTTAAGTTAAAAACTAGTCACTAAATTTTAAGGAAGACTATTCCTCCTTTCCAAGGAAGTCAAACAATATATACCTTTTTGTAAGCAAGCCAATCTCATTTGATTAACAATAACATAATTTAAATACATTTTATTTTTGGTATATCACTGGATTTTAGGAGCCAGCATTACTACCCCTTCAGAAATCCAATGTAGTAGATATATTACATGTGTGTCACTCTTGTCTCCCATTCACCAGCTGCAACTCAGAAAATATAAAATCTATTTTAAATGTAAACTTGAAAGTAGGAAGCATGAGTTTCTTTCAATGTTGTTCTCATTGAGACCTCAAATATTACTTGGAGCAGATAAAACTGATAATAAATATTTTAGTATGTAGTATCTCTACTTCCTCCATTTCCAACTTAAAAACACCAAGAACACATTCCTTAGCCTGAATTGTTCTTGGCATGAGCAATCAAATGTATTCCACTAATATTTTCCTGCTCTTATTTTAAGATCATAGTACTGCAGTATCCATTTCCTTCATGGGCCACTAGGCTGCTCTTCTAACCTTATTTCAATTCTCTCATATACAGACTATTTGACTTTTTTAGAAAGTCCTATTTCTTATTCCCTAATCAATCTACCTATTCACTCAGCTCACTTTTCTCCTTCCACAATATCTTACCTAATTTATTTACATTTATTTATGATTCTATGTTTGTAAATGTAGCTACATGTCTAATTGATCAATATACCTCACTATGAAAATATATCCATATATCACTACAAGTTTCTCTTGCAAGTTCATGTCTACCTGTGCATTGATCTATATGGTTAACTAAATATAGGTTTTCTTTCTTTGTGTGTGTATATTTAATTATTAGTGGTTGTGAGTGAATGCTAGAATGCAGACATGAGAATATATGTGAAAGTGGAGAGTTGGAAAGTTATCATTTTTACAAAGATTGTGTGAATCATGAATGCTTGGTAGATAAACAAGATAGGTTATGAAAAATGAATTTGATCAGCTGTATGCAAGTGCTGAACATCATGGGAGCTAGCTAGATGCAGGGTCTTTACTCATAAATCCAAATAAATGTTTAATTGTAATCTCAATTTTTCTTATGATTATTATTAAACTTGTATTGATATTTTGATATCTATGTAGTGAATGTTTCAGTTACTCTCCCAAGTTTGCTTCCTAAAATTTTTTAAAAAATTAGTAAGATAACAATGAGAAATCTTCTATAATAAATACTTGGGTCTATTCTGCTACCAAGAGCACAGTTTATATACACACACACACACACACACACACACACATACACACATACAATATATGTTAATGTATGATTAACAATATCAAAATAAAATTATATTCTTTGGTTTCCACTTTATCATTTTACCCCAGTAATTATGTATATATATATTTTTTTCCTTAGTGGACATAAGTTTTAAAATAAGAACATGCGTTAGAGGTGATTTATTGGGTTTTGATGTTTGAGCAGCCAGGATGAGCATGAAACATGAAGAAAGGCTATGTAGTTTGTAGGTCCTATCTTTCTTGATCCCATGACTTCAGTAATTATTCATTCTACTCTTAAACAATTGGCATTAACACCACTATTAGCCCAGGATAATATTAGATGGTAATTATATATATATATATATATATATATATATATATATATATATATATATACACACACACATACATACATACATACTTCCTGCTCCCAGTGCATTGCAAGATAATTGGGAAGGACCGATATGCACAAAAGTAATTTCAGTGTGTTGTGGACGGTGCTCTAACAGAGACGTGTGAGGTACTATAGGAGAAGAAAAGATTTTAATTTCTATTCTTAATAGGAAAAGACTTAATCAATGGTTCTCATAAAGATGATAGTATTTGAGCTGATTGTTGAAGGATTCCCCAATCTGATTCAATGAGCCTTTACAATCAACCACTTCACAGTTGTGTGTGTGTATATACATATAGACACATATACATATATTGCAGGACTCAGGTGATGCACAATATATTGAAACATCTTCTTGATAGCAAATTATCAGAACATACAGCCACCAAATATGAACAACCATCAGGAATGACAAACTGAAAAGTACCAAATTTGAAAAAAATAGACGTTGCAACCTATAGTTTGTCCTCTCTAGTGAAATGGAGAAAACAATTCAACATGAAAATGAAGTTTTTGCCACCAAAGAAAGATATACCTATTCTATTGTTAGGTGGGTGTGAAATTTTCAGGCTAATTCAAGGCACTGTGGTAGGAATAATTTTTGCTCTTAATATGTAGTTGTTTCTGAGTATTGACTATTTTTAAATTTACAGTTAAGAGATGTTTCATGTCCATCTTTACTTTATCTGATCATCAAACTGTAGCCACCATGGACTTATGGAAAGAACAGTAAAGAATCAAGAAACCTTGGATATATTACCATGGCCCTTGGGCAGTCTGGTAGTTTGCTTGAATATTAATTTTCTTGTCAATTAATTGTGAATAACTTTTGCAAATTAATCAATAAGATTGTGTTACAGTGCAATGAGATAATAATTATTAATGTAAACTTTAAAATATGCAAGGACAAGGCATAATGCTGCATAGATTGGAGATTTGGAACTCCTCATGGAAAGGTGAAATCTGAAAGTCCACATGATTCAAATATATAAAATCACAGACATTTTGAATAAAGTAAAATAATTTGTTTTAACATATTTAAAAATTCTAGAATAGCTTTTATACCCTGAGAAATAATCAGAAAAAGAATATGTGTTTCAGGCATTTTACATACTTACTTTAATTTATCCTCACAACACCATCAAGACAGAAGCATTATCTATGTTTTTGATGAAGATAGTATAGGTCTGAGAATTTAACTAATTGGCTTAAAATGTCATAAGGAGTAATAGAGTGAAGATATCCATAATCATTACCTCAGTGTTTTACAGTAAAGGATAGAGAGGACAAGATTAGAATCACCTAGAAATATTTTTCAATCTCAGGCTTCTTATTTGATACAGGAAGTGAGGTGGATTTAGATTGAACATTTTCCCCAGTTTTGTAATATAGTCACAATCACTCTTCTATAACTGCTCTGCTCATTTTAAAAGGACAGGACCAAAATATATAGCTTCATTACTACCAAGAAGCAATGCTTCAGACAGTGATAGTTAAATCCAAAATATTCTTTAATAGATACTTCCTACATGTCACTTCTGTTTGCATTATTTGGCCTAAGAATGATACATAGCCACAGTTAAACTCAGGAGAGCCTAGAAGTAGCATCCTTCTTTGATGGATAATTTGATGAAAAAAAAAAAAAGATATTTGTGAATGTTTATAATGTTCACATTAAATGTTACATATGTTAAGCAAAGTTTATGTGAAAGAGAGGAATAATTTCACTTTGGTGAAATCAGAACAATCTCTGATGTATTTGATTCTGAATTCTACAATTTCTACATTGCCCAAGAATGGCTGTTCCTTTTCTGTGTCTTAACTTTGTTTCTTCCCTTATTGTAGTTGATATCTTTTTAATTTTCACTACCAAGTGTCACAAATTCTTAGTCTTCAGTTATGTACTTGACACTTATACTTAAGTACCATAACAAAATTGTATTACAAAGGAAATATTCAGTGATGTGCTAGAGTCAGCTTGTTCCTC
The DNA here is from genome assembly GCF_025265405.1 of Mesoplodon densirostris. NCBI lineage: Eukaryota > Metazoa > Chordata > Mammalia > Artiodactyla > Ziphiidae > Mesoplodon > Mesoplodon densirostris. The sequence continues at coordinate 65,165,212 of NC_082662.1, read as the reverse complement.
AATTGAGAACTTCTCAACACTGTGTTCAGTGACATCATCCTGATGACTTGATATCAGCCACAGTGCTAGTTTTACAGCATGGAAATCAACAAATACTCTAACTCTGGTTTGTTTATTTATTTGTTTTACTTTCCCAGAGTAAATGTTTAAAAAGTCAGATGTTTAATATATACCAACACACCACTGAGAGTACTGCTTCTTCCCATGGACCTTGTAGTATCCATGGGATACTAGGGAAGGAAGACTTTATATCTGCACCTGTAATACAGAGAACAAAGAACAACAACAACCAAAATGTTCATTAGACTATGGGTCAAGAGTCAAGTCAGAACAGCATGTCCAAATTATTAAAATGGACAAATAGAGCCAATGGTGAAAGATACAGAAGAATTGGGAAGAGGGCCAGGGAATTTCTGTGAACAGTTCTTAGTGTGTGTTTGCCTTGGCTAGGTAGATCCTTTAAAGGAGTTTCATGGTAAGTAAAATACTATTCTTACTAAAAGCAGCAGGGTTTTGTTCATTCTATAATCGGTGAGCATTGAACAATAAATAAGGTGTGTTCTAATTCAATTTATTGGAAGTAAATTTTGCACTTAATAACTCCAGGTTGAATTAAAGAAATAGATTCCATGATACATTTAGTGCTACTGTCATTATCTCTCTGTAATATAATCTATTTACATATCTACCCTGCCAGACAGGGTTGGGGAGTGTGGAGATTGTGTCCTAGACAGCTATTTAAACACTGCTCCTGGCATGGAAACTGAAGCACAGAAGTCACCTAATAAAAGTGTTAAATTGACCTAAATTTAAAATTATTTTACGGTTGCAGCATGTCAGAATGTATTCCAGAATGTATTTTGAAACCTACAAAAATTTTAGAAAGATAAATATTTGTATGGAAAGCTGTTAAGAGTCTTGGTTAAACTTGACCCTGAAACCTCTACTTGGAAAACAGTCTTAACTCTCTCATTGGGCTTTTGTTGGGTTCAGATTACTATATCGAGTAGAAGAAAGAGATCCTTTGCAGGGTAATTTATGTTCCTAGGAAAGATCACAGGGTTTAATATTAATACAAATATCAGGATTCCTACAAGGTTGTTGAACAAAGAGATGTAGTCTCCATTACCAAAGTGATGAGATAAGACTTCTTTTCTAATTTAATTTTATTGCTTAAAAAAATGACACTTAGTGACATGAAATACAATTTTAGCAGGAAGGAAGAACAATACATGTCATTTATAGTAACTTACAATTTCTAGGTCAAACTTTATTTACTCTGGGAATGCCATGGACTTCCCCTGGTGAATTCCAGTTTCCTTGTGGAGTAGAAGACCATGGGCTATAGGAACTCATGTTGTGTTTGTCTGCTATGACTGTTACTAGGGAAATTGTGGTCCCTCAGGAACCGAAAGATGTGAAGAGTTTGGATACAAGATTTTCAGAGGAGCCAAGGTAGACAAAATTGATATACAAGAACTCTACCATTCCATTAAGCATACAGAAACCTAAGCCTCCTTGAGGTTATGAGCACCATTGCAAGTAAGGAAGTAGGAGTTCATATGAGGGAAACAAAAGATTTGTTCTCCATTTTCTTTCATTTTGCAGTAAAAACATGCTTGATTTTGTTTGAAAAAATAAGCTAGAATGAAATATGTAAGTGTAAATAAGACAGAGCAGGTAGCTGTGGAAGCCTGCTCCAAGTCCATATTCCCAAACTTACACATTTTAAGCAGTGCCATGGTAGGAAGTACTCTGTACTTACATTTTCCCTGCATGACATCTTGGTATATAATAAGCAAGTTTCTGATGATTACAGAAACACACAGATTCTAAGAAATTTTCTTACAGAAAAACATGATTATGTTTACTTAAAGGAAATATAGAAAATTTTTGTCCTCCTTTCCTTTGGGCCCATAAAATTGTGTTAAATCGTCTTTTTTTTTTTTTTTTCTTTGTGGTACACAGGCCTCTCACTGCCACGGCCTCTCCTGCTGCAGAGCACAGGCTCCGGACACGCAGGCTCAGCGGCCATGGCTCACGGGCCCAGCCGCTCCGCAGCATGTGGGATCTTCCCGGACCGGGGCATGAACCTGTGTCCCCTGCCTCGGCAGGTGGATTCTCAACCACTGTGCCACCAGGGAAGACCAAATCGTCTTTTATAATAGGGAGAAATAGTCCTACTACTAATGTGCATACTTATATCATAAATCAGTAAGCATCTCTATTATACAGAAGCTCAAATTAATGGTCAAAGCTTATTTTGAGAAGAAGGCGCAATTTGGACCACATTTCAGTTGTAATCATATTTTCTTTAATCTTCATAATCTTTTGTCTTAAGGGGAGTATTATTATTTTAAAGCAAACCTCATTACCTAATAGGAAATGGCTATATTTTAATGTTTACATATATTTTGAATAACAGAAAAGAAAGAAAATGAATTAGACACTGCTTGAAGAGGAGTCCAAAAAGCAGAGATACACCGAGGTCTTGCAAATCTGTTGTTAAAGGAACATACATTCTCAGAGAAAGTGAATTAAAGTAATTTGTATTGATATGTTCAAGATGTTTTTATCTAGGGAAAGGAATATAAAAAAGAAGGGAAGTTTAAAAAATTAAAGTCAACTAAAAAAAGTCACCTTAAACACAAAGCTTAAAATTTCTCTTTTCTTATGAATATTTCAATAGGTAATGTGTCAAATGGATCAGACAGTAGCTTCAAGGACAAGTTCAAATTAAGCTGAGGTTTTTATCTTGAATTCAATTTCACTAATTATTTAAATAAGTGAAGATATTATCTAAAACAAGTTGTAAATCAGCTAATTATTTACGCTGTTTATGTTTTCTATCAAATTATGCCTTTCAGTTGCTGTAATAAATATTGCCTTTAGAGAGATACAGGTGTAATGTCTATGTAAAATTAACTGGAACAAAATCAATATCAGTATCATATAAAACAGGTGTACAATTATAGTGGTTAATTTGGAAAAAACAGTTTAGATAGGATATGTATCACATATATTTTCATGATCTTAGGAAATAAAATTATGGAAAACAATTAACTTTATAGCTAAATTTGGTTTTTCTAGACTCATAGCTATTTTTAGAGACCCTAGATTTAGTCTTTCCCTTTGCTCTACCGCTTTGCTGCTCTTCCTGAAGTGTCTTTCTCCTATACTCACCAATTTTTTTCATCACAAATTTCAATCCTAGATAACCCAGTTTCTCTTACATAATTTTTTACCATTGTAGAAATAGCCACACTTACCAGGGGAATAAACAAGGAAAGCACTGTGTGTGTGTGTGTGTGTGTGTGTGTGTGTGTGTGTGCATCAGTGAGAGGCAGAGTGAGAGGCAGAGACAGAGAGGCAGACAGAAAGGGAGGGAAGAGAAAGAGACAGAGAGAGAGGGAGGTGGAGAGAGAGGCAGAGATGCAGAGTTTTATTTCTTTGTAGGAGTAGGAGCTGCTTAATAGAAGAAGGGAAGTGAAAGAAAAATGTACCTATGAGTATGGCATTGTTGAAAGCATCAGAAAAGAAAATATGACACAGGATGTGAACACTGCCTTAATGTACTGGTAAGAATAAGCCTTTGAAAACTCCTACTTCTCTTTAAACATTATGCCTAGGAATGTACTTGAATTGCAGAGATCAATTAAATAGGATATTATCTTGAAATTAGAAAATGGGAAAAAAAATAAAGAAGATCCATTATATTTCACAGGTTTGGTATTAAATCTTTGGGGTCCTTTATTGCTGAGAAATATTTAGCTCTCTGACATCCTAAAAGTGGGCTTGTATTGGGTGAGGGCCTTGCATCACTGAAATTAATTTCACCTTCTAAAACATATTTTTGCGTACTTAATGTTCCTTGTGATGTTAAGAAACACACAGTGCCTGCCCCCAACTATCTCATAATCTCATGGAGAAAGACTGGTGGATAGATAGATAATAATCATATAGTCTATTTTCCACGGGGCAAACACAGAGCAGGGACAGATCAGCTGGTCTAATTGAAGAGAAAGTTTCCCTCAAAACTTGGAAACTATCATGGCGGTGTTTTAATTATCAATTTAAGTTCTCTGAAATACTTTTTTTCTGGATATTTTCTTTAGATAATTCCCCACAGGAGATTACCTCCATCTGCAATTGAGAAGGCTATCCGCAGAAGACTAAACATAGAGAAATTAAAAGGAAAAAACTAGACACAGTTCTGATTAGAGAGATGTATTTGTTTGCCAGTATTATGATTTTACCCCTTTCCTTTAGAATTTTGCATGTTGGACACTATAGATCACTTAAAAAATGGAGTTACGTGACAGGCATTCTTGGATTTAAAACTCAGACTGCTACTTAACTTTCTAGATGATCTTGAAAGTTGTCTCATAATCTCACTTTATCTCAGTGTCCTTCCCCTGAAAATGGGAATGATAGTGTCTAACTACTGGGCTGGTAAAAAGAATTAGAAAGTCAATAGTTGTAAAAAAGTTCTAGTCCATGGCACATAGTGGGAACTCAGTACACATAAGTACTCCTGAATAACTTTATTACAAAATATGATAGTAAAAATTCAAGGGACTTCCCTGGTGGTCCAGTGGTAAAGAATCCATCTTCCAATGCAGGGGACTCCAGTTTGATCCCTGGTCGGGGAACTAAGATCCCACATGACGTGGGACAACTAAGCCTGTATGCCACAACTACTGAGCCCTCGTGCTTAAACTAGAGAGCCTGCATGCCACAAACTACAGAGCCCATATGCTCTGGAGACTGCACACCAAAACTAGAGAGAGAAAACCCACACGCCACAACTAAAGAGAAGCCCATGAGATGCAACAACAACAACAAAAATCCAACATGCTGCAGCAAAGATCCTGCATGTCACAATGAACACCTGATGCAGCCAAAAATAAAAATAAATAAACAAACAAATTCAAAATCATAATTCTCTAGCTCAGAGTTGACTGACACAATGAGCCACTGGCTTAGGAGAGTCCCCCTGAGTTATCCCCTTAATAAATGGAGGATCTCAGTGTTAGCCTCAAATGTATCTGTGGATTCAGTGGAATTTGGAGGGGGTAATTGTACTGAACCAAATGAAATTCTATTTTAGTTCGTATATTTTTAAATGGAGACTAGAAATACAAGAGTCTTTAGAAAGTCTACTGAATCTTCAAGCACTAATAATAGTTCATCTGGAGACAAACACCATCACCTTCTTCCCAAGGACTTGACAATTTGGCCACTTTTCAGGTAACTGGAACTAGGCCCTCCCAGAAATATAGCCCACCTAAAGGGAATGTCTTTCCCTTTCTAATGCAGAATTTCACATCCTAAACAATTGGAAAAATGGCACCATGTCTTTGCCAGATTTCCTTTATCTTCACATGTTCACTATAGAAGAAGTTTTTTCTATAGCAATGAAATCACTTAAAATAAGATTATATTAAGGTTAAATCATCAATTGCTTTTTTATTATTAGAAAATGGTTCTTGCTTTGAGATAATTACTATAAAATAAATCAGGATGTATTATTAAGACGTGTGATTTAGTTGTTTTCTCGTTAAATGCTAACAAGTGTTCTCACCATGTCAGTAAACACTAGAAATAAATCTGCCTTTACGCCCTATGTTCTATGACTCTATAGAAGCTCCCCTATTTCTGGAATAGCCATATTATATTCAGAGCACTGAGCTGTGAGTAGTAATTATCCTACTTGTCAGTTTTACACGGAGGATCACGTAGTGGACTAGGAGGAATTGTATTGTGAAACAAACACGGGATGGGAGAATCCAGAGACACTGATGTGCAAATCTGTTAGAAATTAAGATAAGGGTCAGGGAACCCAGAAGTATTCAAAATCTGCATCAGCCAAGACAGCCACAAAGTGTCATAGCTAAGTTGAACACACAAAAAAACAATTTCAGATGGAAAAAAATAAAATTTTATTCTTAGTCCTTTTTTAGTAGTAATAAATTGTATTATTAGTTTTGGCCCCAAAACCACAAGCAGAAGACTTTGGTAGCTAGGCATGTCATTGTTTATAAATGTTATGTAGTAAAATCTAAATAATTTTAGGTCTCAAAAACAAGGGAACCTAATTTTGTACCCCTCCCACTACCCATCCAAGTGAAAGCCCCGGCATGCACAAGCATCCCATTACCAAAAAGAGAGAGAATGGAGTTTACTTGTCCACATGAGTGCACTTTCCCTCAGGTTGCAGCTATAGCTGGAGTAGTCCCGGGTCCAACTAAGTGAGAGAAAGAGTAAAGCAGCCACAGGAAGGATCATGTGCTATACCTCCCAGACACCCCCAACACCTCCTCCCCGTTCCAGGCATAGAAAGAGTGAGAAAGAGAGCCTGTTTTAAGATGTTAAGGCAATGGTACCACCCACTTTCAGTCTTGGTCTAATTGATGCCCTGAAATCAGATTCATAATCTTTTCCTTTTGTGGTTATATTAGTTTAGTATTGCCATAACAAATTACCACAAATTTAGCATCTTAAACAAACAAAAAAATTAGTATCTTATAATTCTGTAGGTAAAAAGCCCAACCCAGGTCTCATGATGCTAAAACCAAGGTATTAGCGGGCCTCTGCTCCTTTTTGGAGGTTCTCGGGGAGAATCAATTTTCTGATGGCTTGGGTTGTTGGCAGGATTCAGTTCTTTGAGATTGTAGGACTGAAATCTTTGTTTCTTTCTGTCAACTGCTTCCCTCTTCTAGGGGCTACCCACATTCCTTGTCTCATGGTGTCTCCTTCCATCTTCAACACCAGCAAGTGCAGGTCTGGTTCCTTTCACACTGGATCTCTCTTTCTTTTTCTATCTCATCTCTCTGACCCAGCAAGAAGGGTTCTCCACTTTTAAGGACTCTTGCAACTCAATTGGACCACTTGAATAATACAGGATCCTCACCCTGTTTTAAGGTCAGTTGATTAACAACTTAATTCCATCTGCAACCTGACTTCCTTCTGCCAAAGTAACATGTTCACTCGTTCGAGGGATTAGGATGTGAGCATTTTAGAGAGCCATAATACTTCCTACTATGGAAGTAAAAATGAAAATATAGGGAAAAAATGTTGAATGTAGAGGGTCCTTGAATTTTTGCCTGGATTCCTTTTATGCCTGATGCTAGGTGTTTAAATTTGAGAAAGATATTTTAATTCTCTGAGCCTCAGCTTCTGTTCCTCTTATATCAAGGTACTAATTCTTACCACAGTGAAGGTCTTTGGGGGCTAAGGGGGTGAGGGCCAAAAGTGTGAAAAGAGGTGGCTGTCTATAATAAAACTGGAGAGCAAATGCCCCACCCAAAGGAATTTAAATTCCCAAATTTTGTTAAAATATTCTTCCTGACAAATAAAACATCAATGGGACATATTAGGCAAGACTACCATTGTGAGATATTCGGCTCAACTTGTAAGATTGCTATGAGGCCTAAATGAAATGAATTTATTTAAGATGCATAGCATATAATAAATATTCCACTCATTTAATTTTCTTATTTCCTAAATGTTTTACCCTAACAATATTTGCTTTTGAACATGAAAATATCATTTCATTCATTTATTTCTTATATAGCTATCCATATCATGCTATTCTCTGACCACCTGGGTTCCTTTTTACATGCTTCTAAACACATCCAGCCAAATATTTGGTTCTTAAAGTCTCTACACTCTGTAAGTTCCATCAATCACATTCAATCATATCTATATTCATCCATGGAACATAAACATGAAAAAATGACTGATATTCAAATAGCCTTTCATTATGCTCTTTTTAGCTTTCTAATGTCTTTCTAATCCTCTTTTCTTATTAGTATCATTGTAGATGCTAATGTCAAATCATTTTGACAGAATTGCTTATTCATTTCACCTTTATAGTCTAATGATTTCTAAAAGGGTTTTTAATTGCATACAGGTATATTTAATAAGCACAATTTTTCTCATCCAGTTTTACAGGCTAAAGTGTACATATAATCTCTGAGACATTAAGTGTTGCTACATGTGTTTTATCAGTCCATTTATATACTCTTTGAAATATATTAACTAGTTTAGATATGTTAATAAATGAACTTTATATAACATCTCTGATTAAACATTAACTTAGGCCAAAAGATCAGATATAAACCTGCCTTTTTTTTTTTTTTTTTTTTTTTTTTTTTTTTTTGCGGTACGCGGGCCTCTCACTGTTGTGGCCTCTCCCGTTGCAGAGCACAGGCTCTGGACGCACAGGCTCAGTGACTATGGCTCACGGGCCCAGCCACTCCGCAGCATGTGGGATCTTCCCGGACTGGGGCACGAACTCGTGTCCCCTGCATCGGCAGGTGGACTCTCAACCACTGCTCCACCAGGGAAGCCCAACCTGACTTATTTTTTCGTCGGAACATACAGCATTTTCCTCACGCCTGAATTTTCTCTAAACTGAAGTTTCTCTCAAGAAACAGCTCCCTCCTGCTTTGGTCATAATAAAACAAATCAAACTAAGAGTCTAAGGGCAGAAATTGAATTTCTCAAGATCCTTTCCTCCTTCATTTGAGATGTAGAAATGAAAGACAAACTTTTAAGTTATCTCCTCAGTCACCAGGCATACAGTGAAATACTGTAACAGCATTTGTGGTTATCTTTCTTTGTTTTCCCCTTCCTTTCTTCTTTCCTTTACTTTCTTTTTCCTTCTTTCTTTCCTTCTCTTGCTTTCTTTCTTTTTCTTTCTTTCTTTTTGGCAGTGAGTTAAAAATATTATAAAAAATTCTTTTTGATAAGATTTATAGGGGCCATGTCAGGGACTAAGCTTATTTAATGAAAGAGATGTGAAAGGACAACAGGAAAACACTAGTACTAAAAGAGGTGAGTTGTTCATTCTGAAGAAATAAGAAGAAGTTATCTACAATTAAGAGAAGCTTGTTGGATGTATACTAAATTTTATTTGCAATCATGACTCTTATTTGAGCAGAACATTTTTTTGATATGCTTTATTCTATGTTTAAAAGAATAGCAAATAATATGGTTAGAAGAAGAAATTATGTCTAAGGTTAAGTTCATACTAAACTACTTTATGTTTCCATTCATCTGGTTTGGCTAAATATATTTATATTTTTTGCCAGATCCAAGACACACTTATGAGGGCATAATTAATAATCACATCAATATAACAGCTGGAAATTTAGATTGTCCTAAGTCTGGACATATGGATATTCTATGCCCTTTATTGCTTCAAGGTATTTGCAAACCTCATTCTCCCTTTTGGATTAGTCTATCCCACTGCTTCTAGCTTTATCACCTAATTGTTATCTACACCTTTTCTTAATCTACTCATTATTTCCAGACTATGTGAGATTCCCCTGATATGATTTCTCAAGGCATACCATAATAACCCTAGTATAGCATATATCATCCATTATTTTAACCATTTATTATTCTATCTATCCTACTAGACCATATGGAACATGAAAGTGTAGAGCCTTAGTCTTGTTCACCATTATTATCTTCATGGCAAGCATAATATTTAGCCCACCATAATTATTAGTCTGCTGTAACATAACCGGTTCCCATTTCTGGATCATCAATGTGTAGGTACTAACCAAAGTCCTAGTAGGTGAGGACTATTCAGTTATCAACTTTTCTAGCACCTGTCTTTGGAGTAAGAATAACAAGGTATTTTTAATTTCTATTTCTATATCAATCTCTCTTGAGCACTCTGAAAATAAACCATTTTAAAACAGGAGAAAACCAAGATAGTTTGGCATTTCAGTCCTAAGGAATGTTATGGGGAACCAGCTACACAGAGCACATGTTTTATTTGGGTACCTAGTGCTGGGGGTTGGGCAGCCACCTAACCTCCATGCCCTCATTCCCATCCCAAGAATTTATGTGAATGTTGGGATGAATGACACATAAATGCCAATATGTATAAAAGAAAGCTTATTATTTACACAGTAAACATTTAAAGATTCCCAAGGAGAAGGGTTCAAGTTTGGTCTGGAGTGAAACCAGAAACATCACTGGGGAAGGATGACTCTGGTTTTACTTATGGTTAGGAGATGGTGCAAGAGTAAATGTCCCCTGTCCTGACTGGGACATGCATGGTTTGAACTTTCCACCAGCACCAAGAGAGGGAGCAGGCAGCTTTCTCACAACTTTGTTCAGTTGTGAAGTAAAAGGTAAAGGAGAAGGAGGGAGCTTGAAAGATGTTAGTGGTCAAACATCAAAAATGAAGTCTTTGTCTTTATTACAGTAAACAAGACTAATTCTGTTTTTAAGGTTTTTAAAGACTGAAATTAATGATCTCATTTGTAGATATTTTAATAGGAATTAAGAATTAAAATATGTCATCAATGTCTCTGCACAGTTTTCACAATGTATGTGATTAACTTCACATATATTGACTTAATTCTTGTTATAATTTTGTCACGACCATATTTTACAGCTTAGAACATTGAAGTTCAGAAATGCACAGTAACATAAAAAAGGTCACACACGTAAGTCAACAGAAGAACCAAGATGTAACCTAAAGCAATTGATTTCCAAATCCTACATACATTTACTTGCTCTAATTACCCATAGAACCGTTGTGAGTTCAAGACATATATTTTCTCTTTTCAATTTAGAATATCTGAAGACTCTTAATGTCTTCTACATTTTGCAGAAAGAGAAGCAAATGAATTTAATATTTCTTTTTAGTCCTTAAGGTCATACTCTGACCAATGTGCTAAGGAAGCTGAGGACCATTACATGAGACTATCTGCCTATACCTCTGTTTCCATGAAGCAAAATACTCTCAAGACCTACCTTATTCAAGATACCACTGATTTTTAAATGTTAGGTAACTAGACTACTTGAGCCACAATATGGGTAAGGAAGAGCACACTATACTGTGAAACTACATTGTAAATCAGATTTCCTCTCATGCTATGCAATATTCATATTTGATTTCATAATTCAAGTTTAGGAACACACTTCTTACCTTTGTTTCCATTCCTGAGAGGTTTCTTAGTGTGTAATTCTACTGAACAAATACACACTGATTCTATGTGCTCTTATGGCATCATTAACATACAGTATACAACTTTTCAGCCCCTCTCTGAACTGTACTAAAAACAAATGCAGAACAGTTATTGTAATTATAGAGTAAACATAACAAATTGACATAATTATAATTAAAACCAGGAAGAGTGGTGAGCACTTTGAAATATAAAAAAATAAATAAATAATTCAAGCCCCTTACTTGTGGTTAAAAATTCTCTCTCCTTGGAGAAGCAAAATATTAACCAAGAACTTAGAGGCACAAAATCAAAGACCACAAAGCAACTTTCCTTTCTAGGACAGGAAGAATGACACCTAAGCCAAATTTGATTCTATGTTCATCCAGTCTACTTGAAAATGGACTTAAAATGCTTCTTTCATGCTGAGGTTTTGCCCACTACTATACTGTGAAAAAGAGATTTGAAAGAAATGTCCAGATAAGAAAAGCAAGGATAAATCACAATTTCACATATAAATTTGCCTCATTATCATTGAGTTTCTAGTGAGATAGTTGTTGGGCCTAGTTTTCTGGACAATTGTCTCAATTCTCTCAATTCTCAGTCTTGCATGTAAAGAAAGATATTACATACAGCTTTATATTTCCAAGGATTTTTTTCTAAGTAGTACTACATTAAAATGTTCATGTAATTAGCACAGCAAAAAACAGCACCTCTCTGGCATTTTCCTTCTCTTCTCTGAGACTGCTTTTTTGGTGCCCAGTTTTTCTGTTTGCTTTGGTTTTTCTGGAGTGAGAGAGTGACTGATAAAAATGCTTGGTGGGTACTTAATATTTTATTTGGCATTCACACATGCAGTCTTCTTAAAGCTAAGTTTTATCAGGATGGAAAAGATGCTTGAATACCACTCATCTTTTCAAAAGACTGTACTTTAAGATTAATACAAAGAATGTGTCATGAATAGTAACTGTAAAATATCTACTGTGACAAAGATGCAGCATTCAGTAAGTGAATGTCAGTGATTAAAGGATATCTGGTCGAAATAGCTCCAAATGGGGATCTTAGACAAAAGGTAAGAAAGGAAGGAATGAACAAACAAAGGAAAGAAGATGAGGGCAAAACAATAGTAAATAATGAGGAGAAATACACATAGATATGGAGAAGCTTAAAACATGCATTTCTAATAGAAAACAATGAGAGTTGGACATAGATAAACGACAGCTATGATGAGTTTTATTGCACATTTTTTTTGTGCATCATTAAATATGATGAATAAGAGGTAAGTGCAAAGTGAAAAGACAAATCTGAGTGTATCAAGAATGATGGATGAGCAATAGGGGCACAAAGACAAATTTCACTGCATTGGTAAAGTCTGATTTTGTGAAATCATTGTACTTCATATGACATAAGGAATTAAGGGAATTAAAATAAATTTGAAAAAAACATGAAGAAACATTCTTGGTCATGTTATTATGGTAAGGATATTTTAAAAATTTTTATTCGTTTTTCACTACGGGAAACTGATCAGTCAGTAATGTCACCAACAAATAAAAGAATGACATAAAACAGCAATAAGTAAAATAATTCATCTATATATTTCTCATACTCTTTTTATATTGATGTTCTTTTTATAATATGAGAAACAGTGTAGGTATAAGCAACAACAGTAACAATAAAATTTCATTGAAGCAACTTCCTGAGTCTTAATCTCAGGGAATTTTCACTTGTTCAAATTGTTAAACTACATACTTCCCACTCCATAGTGTCTCTCCAGAGTATTTTCTCAGATGTTTTAGAAATCCTCAAAACTCATAATGTGCTCTCAGCATTCACATTTGAGGCCACTTCATGAAATTTTGTGGTTCAAAGAATACATAGTTATCTCTGACAATATAACTACTATAGTAATACGTTATTTCTTCCTTGTCTTCACGGTCTCCCCTTGTTGTCTTCTTATGTACAAGTTGGCCAAAAAATTCCTTTGGTTTTTAGGTAAAGCTAAAAGACACATTTTTCATTTTCACCAAGAACTTTTTGAACAGTGTATTCACCGTTTTTTTCCACTGGCTTCTGCCATTTTTCAGGCAACTTCATAATTCCATCTTCCCAAAACTTTTTGAGCAAAGAACTGTTCCAGGTGCCTTTTACAGTCTTCCAGGGAATTGAATTTTTTTTTCCATTAAGAGAATCTTGTAAAGACCGAAATCAATGGAAATCCAAAGGTGCAATGTCTGGTGAATACAGCAGATGAATCAGAACTTCCTAGCCAAACTATAACAGTTTTTGCCATCATCAAAGAAGCATGTGGTCTTGCATTATCCTGATGGAAGATTATGCGTTTTCTGTTGACTAATTCCAGATGCTTTTCATTGAGTGCTGCTTTCAGTTGGTCTAATTGGGAGCAATCCTTGTTGGAATTAACTGTTTCGTTTTCCGGAAGGAGCTCATAATAGAGGACTCCCTTCCAACTCCACCATATACACAACATCACCTTCTTTGGATGAAGACTGACCTTTGGTATGGTTGGTGGCGGTTCATTTCACTTGCCCCAAGATCTCTTCCATTCTGCATTATTGTACAGTATCAACTTTTCATTGCCTGTCACAATTTGTTTTAAAAACGGAATGTTTTCACTACGTTTAACTAAAGAATCTCAGGCAGAAATACGGTCAAGAAAGTTTTTTTCACTTAATTTATGTGGAACCCAAACATCAAAGCGATGAATGTAACCAGGCTGGTGAAAATGATTTTCAACACTTGATTTGGACATTTTGGGTATGTCAGCTATCTCCCACGTGGTATAAGGTTGATTGTTCTCAATTAACGTCTCGATTTGATTGCCATCAACTTCAACTGGTCTACCCAACCATGGAGCCTCATCCAATGAGAAATCTACAGCACGAAAATCCACAAACCATTTTTGACATGTTTGATCAGTCACAGCACCTTTTCCATACACTACACAAATCTTATTTTTGCATTTCAGTTGTGTTTTTACCTTTTTTTTTTTACCTTTCTTGAAATAATCTAGCATAATATGCTGAAAATGTTGCTTTATTCTTCCATCTTCAATATTAAAATGGCTACACAAAAATCACCAATTTTGATAAGTTTCTTTAAATGCATGCTGATATGACAGCTGTCACAATACAATCTAACAAAATTGTTTCAAATGAATATAAAAATGACTAAGCACTTCTAGAGTCATCTTATAGAAAAAAACAAACAAACGTTTTAGCCAACTCAATTGAAGCTGAAATAAAGGGTGATCCATATATATATATATATATATATATATATATATATATATATATATATATATATATATATTAAAGCTCCCTCATTAACAAAAAGTTAAGATTTCCATGTGGCCCATAACCCTGATTTATCATGATTGCTACAGACTGTATTTGGGCTACACACCTGTGGAACACAAATTTTTTTTTTTAAGATTTGTTCGTAATGTTTTGTCATGGTAAGTCCTATAGCAGGCATCTCTGACCATATGGAGTTGAGCTGGGAAGAGTGGGCTGAGGACTTTTTTTCACAGGAAATTATGGTTGTTTGTATTAACATCCTATGCATGGTTTTATATGTTTTTCCAGGGCCAGAGAGTTGTATTCTATAAATTCTTTTTACCAGACAATATGTGAAAAGGCATTAAATATATAGGAATATCAATATACTGTGCCAAAGAGGAAATTTGCAAATATAATAAGTATGAAGGCAGATGAAAAGTCATTTGGTATAAATCTTTATTTTATTCCTTGAAGGTGTGAAGAACTCAGGTATTATATTTAGGATTCTGCAATAACCTTTCATTTTGGCATAGGGTTTAGTGATGTTTGTGGCTATGAATGGTACTCATTTCACTAAGTAATCTATTCACTCCTAAAAACCCTGAAAGATGGAATGAATAACAATGAGGAAAGAAGATAAGGGGAATAATGAATAAAGGAGAGAAGAAAAGAGTAAGAAAGAAGAAAACAAAAGAAAAGGAAAAATATCCAACCTGATGAGTACTTTAGCAATTCAATCAAATTTTGATCCCTTCTTACAATAATCATAGGAGGTAAGAATTATTATTTTTATACTACAGATAAGAAAGTGAGTTGAGAGGATAAATGTTTTATTCTTCTCATCGTGACAAAAATTATAAGCAGTATAAAAGGGACTAGCCATCCAGCTTTTTATAAAAATTATATGGACTTTTCCACTTTACCCCATGGTGAATCATGGAACCCCATGGTGGGTTAGAGTTAAGTCCCAGCAACTGCCTTGGGAATCCCTCTGTAGTCCTCATGCAAAAGAATATCTCTTCCATCTTTTGGGGATCAAAAATTTATGTATCCAATCAAGGAGGTACTAAAAGAGACTAAGATAGGCTACAGAAGTTTCTGTGTAGCATTCAGCATGAGAGTGACTGAGTACCACACAGTGGAGTTAGAAGTAACAACAGCAATACACATATAGCTGTGTAATTCAAGTTATAGAGTGTGCATATGAAAGACATAGAATTACCAAAGAAGAATAAGAGGAAGAGAAAGAAAGAGCTCAAAGGAAAGTATAGAAACTAATAATTATTTTCAGTGAAAACTGCATAGCCCTGGTATGAACTAAATACCATATAGTAACAGTAGGAGTTCATAAACTCTCTTGTATTAACATATAAGGATCCCAGAGAATAACACAAAAAGAAGCTGGAGGCATACTAAGACTTCATAAGTAAGACAATGTTATAGTCATTGTAAATAAAATAATATGTAATAACTCTGTTATGGCAAAATCGATGGTTCAAACTGAATCATATTTGTGTGTATATAACTCAACATTTTTTATAAATCCCAATTATAGTTGATTATGACTATGTAATGCTAATTTAAATAAACCTAAAAATGAAAACAATAAAAAATATATTTTCATTTGAGAAACAAAACAAAAGTAATTATGTAAAAAATACCTAAATCTATAGAGGCCTACTAACTTCTAGTTGATGGAGAACCACTGATCAAGTCTCCTTAGCCCATGTCTACCATAGGCAAGACTGTGTAGAAATTCACAATAATAGTATTTCAAGAGGGCTGATGAAATGACAAGACTCCTGGCCACTGGGATAAGAAAATGAGAGCTCATGTCTGTTTTTTTCCACAAGCTAGCTTAAGACCCAGGGCAATCCCTTCAACCTCTACGATTCTCTGTTTCTTCAAAAATACACATTAGTGTTATTATTTTTATAAAAGTTGATTTTTTATAGGCATGAACATATCAAATAAAACTAATTTTAATTATTTTAACCGAAATATATACAGCTACATTTTATCAGAGAAGTTTAAAATGTCACCATAGAACAAAGTATCAATAGGATGCTGCAACTTTTAAAAGACAAGCAGTAGCTCATCTTAAAGGATGCTTGGTTGCCTTTGCCCTTGAAGCTAATATATCAACACATTTTCTCCATA
Source organism: Mesoplodon densirostris (assembly GCF_025265405.1). Lineage (NCBI taxonomy): Eukaryota > Metazoa > Chordata > Mammalia > Artiodactyla > Ziphiidae > Mesoplodon > Mesoplodon densirostris. Next base: position 65,148,780 of record NC_082662.1, on the reverse strand, counting down.
TTTTACATAATGTTCAGATATGAAATGAATAAAAAATTTTATAAAATGTATTTTAATATATCTATAGATAAGATATCTATATGTATATATATATTAATATATCTATATGTATATATATATATATTTATATATCTTATGTTGAAGTAATGTTTTGAAAACAGTTTTCTACAGTTAATCTTGAATTAAAGTGATCATAAAATTCTCTCACTCTCACCATTCTCATGACTTCTAATTACACTTAAAGTTCCAAATACTTACAAAGACCTACCAAGCCTCTTTTACATTGCCCAAGACTACCCCTCCTTGACTTCCCCAAACACTAGCATACACTGCTTGAGGGATTTGCACTAACTGGGACACTACCTAGTTGTCCTTTCATCAAATCTAACAAGAATTATTTTCTCATCTCATAAATCTATGTGGTGTTATAAATGTCATAGAATCATGGCGTGCATGATAAGTCTGTTGTCAATAAAAAAAATAGTAATTAAAATTTCCTTGGTAGAATTTTAAAATTTGTTTTCAATGTTAAATGCAAGGCCAGAAAGTTGAGTATGTCATGTTACATAATTATCTATTGCTCAAAAAGGAAACTACAATGACTTTAGTTAAAAAGAATCTCTTAGGAATTACAAATATTAGAAGCATCTCCCACTTTCCCATCTGTAAAGTATATTAGATGATATGATATATAGTAATGGGGGAAAAGAAGGCAAGCCTAAGTATTTTTCTTTCTTGTTACTGTCTTTGTTGGGTTTTGTCCTTTCAAACATACATTGATTTAGGTAGTTTGGGGCTGTATGTTAGATTTGGGGTCTGCCCTCAAATCCATTTTCAGGATCTTCTCCAATCTGAAGCAGAGAAGTTGAAAGAGAAAGGCAGACAGAGAAAGAAATAATAGAACAGGAGTAATTAGGAGAACAGGTTAAATAGAGATGTAATATTTATAGCCATATCAAAGCTAGAGAATCATGGGGAACATTGTGGAGTACAATATGTGGGTTCTCTAAATGTCCAGGAAGTCACATTACCAAGGATATTCCATATGCAGAAAAAGTATATATTTATATATTTGTTTATATATACTTATATACTATTATATTAATATAATATATGCATAGTATGCTATTAGTAATATATTTGTAGTATGTATATATACATATATATGTAACAAAGAATAGTTTGGGAATGCCATTCTTAGTTTAAAAAACACTGTCAATTCTGCATATTTTTTATGTAATTATGAAAAACAAATATTAGCATAAATATGTAAATGCAACATTAATGGCATCAAAAATTGCATTTATTATACTTTCTTTAGAAATCAGAGCTCTCACACCATGGAATCAAAATGGCTTACAGACTCATTCTCCGTTTTGCCAGTGTAAAGTCACCTGAAGTACAAGAGAGATTTGCTGGAAAATTTAAATTTATTTGAAACTGATCTCCTAATTATCTTAAATATACATATTCTTATCCTGATTGCTTCTGTTAAAATACATACTTTATACACTCTCCTGCAAACTTATCAAACATGTTTTTTTAAAGTAAGATATAGTTTTCAAAACTATGTGTAAGTTCATGTGTGCATGTATGTGTGTTTAATTATTCTCAAATTGTTATCTATTTTTCTGTGAATTTTGGGAAAAAAACATTATTTTTTCCCATGAAATATCTTTCCCAAAGTCTTCAACCTATCGTACCTTATCTATGACTTATACATGTCCAATTCAGTGCTTTAAAAAATGAAATCTCGCTCTTTCTCAGTTAGAATGTTCTAATGTGCACATCTGAGACAGGTGATTAAGAGGGTTGGACTGTCCATTAGAACTTCTGTTTAGTTTGTCAGATGCCTGTGGCCAAGGTCTAAAGCCATGATTTCATAATAAAAAATATTAGTCGTTTCCAACACAGATGATCTTGGAAATTGACATTTTAACATGGTAATATCACCACCCCATGGATTTCCGATTTCTACATTTTTTTCCAAAGTGTATGCTTCTATGCAATGGAGTGTTGTTTAAAACATGAATAATTCAAAACTGATTAAAATTATACCTAATTCATTCACTTCTTTCTCCTAAAGCTCAACATAGACAGTCACAGGGACACCCAGTATACTGTAGGCATTGTGTTAAGTGTTTAGGAGATAAAAAAAGAAACAAAAGCAGTTATGTGGCCCATAAAACACATGGGTCTTAAAAATATAATAAAACACAGAAGGATATAAACAATAAGGTAATTAAGTGTTATGTGTCATGAAAGAGCACAGAGGAAGGAGTGCCCAGTTATGGCCAGGACAGGAAGTACTATATATTTCTTAAGTTAGAAAATATTCTTTAGTATTGAATTCAATTTAATTTCCCATAAAATACCATTGCCAAGTCGGCAATAAGCTCTAATAGTTTGCACAAGACTTGAAATTGTAACATCCCTTTTCCACACACACACACATGCACAGAGCATGAATTCCTCTTATCCTCTCTTTTTCTCCCTTTTTTTTTCTTCCCAAGATGTTCGGTCCAGCTCTTGAAGTTAGTTTTCTGCCATAGGTTAACTATTTCACACTTTAAATCCTGTTATTTCTAAGCTGAGCTCACCAAAGAGTTTAAAAAGGCATGATCTTTAACTTCAAAGAGTTCTTGTCTAAAGAAAGAAACATACATATGGATAGAGAAATACAGTAGATGTGGGGAAAGTATTATTTTGGAAATATGCATAGAGTTGTAGTCTAAAACACAGATTGAGTGGTTCTATGAGGTCAGTGTAGGCTGGAAAGGAAGACATTTGAGATGAATGTTGAACTGGTATGGATCAACGGCAATTTGTCCTTCATCAATATGTTATGTACTAACTAACAGATTGGAATACTTTGATCACTGAACATCATTTGATTCACAGAACAAGTCACTACTTTGTACACTGCCCCACCTACTACCCCTTATAGTGGTTGGCCTCTGTGTAGTAGGTTCAAACTTCCAACTCCTCAACTCTTGTCCTCTACAGTGCATTTTGCTAAAGTTCCAACCTCATGTTCAGACTGCTCAAATTATAATTGATATCAACCTCATTTTATTTTTTAGCCCATCTCTCTTTAGTTAGGTATAGACACAACTTTAAAGAGAGAACAATCATTTAAGAAGCAAATAAAAAGATGTGCTCATAACCTCAGTGTAAAATAAAATCTTGAGGGAACAGATTCTTTTAATGTAGCCATAAAGGTTATTTTAACTCAAAATAGAATTTTTTTCTACTTTCTCCTTTGTTCTCCCCATTATCATGGGTTCCGAAAGACCAATGTGTTTGCCAGAATGTTTTGCCTCCAGGTATTGGGATGTGATTGTCATTTTTTCAGTGAGAGCCCTTTACATAAGTTCTAAAAACCAAAGAGAAGCAGAAATCATCAATCTTTCTCCAGCAGTGACAAGCAGCCACATGGGCTTCCATAGGGTTTTTTAACAACTAGGAGTTCCTTTGCAAATTATTTGCCTTGGTTCTGCAGACAACTGCATTGGTGAGATTACTTGTAGCTCTTGATCTGGGCAGTGACAGTAAGTAAGGTGGCAAAAGTAGCTTACTGGTGTCCTAAGAACTAGTGAGGAGTGACAAAACTGACAGATCAAAGCACATTTCCTCCACCTCTGACTTTAACTCCTGCACCTTATTTTGTAAGCACCTATTTTTCTGAACAGATATTATCCTGTTTGAAATGCCTAGAAGAGATTATATTTTCCTTAGTGAACCCCAAGTATATTATTACAATACTTAGCTAAGAGTGAATTCCCCTCTATTTTAGTTACAGTATACACATTTACTTTAATAAAAAATATTGTATTCAGAATTTCATTAAAGCAACTTTGTAGATGTATGGAATATATGATATGTAAATGTCTATTTATATTTGGGGTAATTGATAAATAGATAAAAATGAGTTGTATTTATGGTTTAAGTATCATATGTACATAGATCCAACCATGATTTCTGATACAGACCTATATTTTTCAATTATTATCTAGTGACTCCACTGTGATATAATAAAAACACCCCAAGTTCATATGGCCTAAAGTGAACACAGTGATTGGCACTCCACATATACACTTGTCTAAGTCAAAACTCTAGGCTTGATTGTTATCTTCATTACTGAAAGCCAAACAGACTCTTGATGTTTCTTTACAATTAAGATACATGCACACACATATGCACACACACACACACTCAGAAACACATAAACAGAATTACATATTTAATGGAGAGTGGCCTCTTTCAAAATCTCATTTGAGGTCAAGGATCTTCAAGATAGCAAAGGAGTAAGATACGGAGACCACCTTCCTTCCCACAGACACATCAAAAATACATCTACATGTGGAACAACTCCTACAGAACCCTTACTGAATGCTGGCAGAAGACTTCAGACTTCCCCAAAGGCAAGAAACTCCACAGGTACCTGGGTAGGACAAAAGATAAAAGACAAAACAGGGATAAAAGAATAAGGATGGGACCTGCCCCTCTGGGAGGGAGCTGTGAAGGAGGAAAAGTTTCCACACACTAGGAAGCCCCTTCACTGGTGGAGACAGCAGGTTGTGGGGAGAGCTTCAGAGCCACAGAGAGAGAGCAGCAGCAGGGGTGCAGAGGGCAAAGTGGAGAGATGCCTGCACAGAGGATCAGTGCCAACCAGCATTCACCAGCCTGAGAGGTTTGTCTGCTCATCATCAGGGCAGGTAGGGGCTGGGAGCTGGGGCTTGGGCTTCGGAGGTCAGATCCCATGGAGAGGACGGGGGTTGGCTGCATGAACACAGCTGGAAGGAAGCTAGTGTGCCACAGTTAACTGGGAGGGAATCTGGGAAAACTCTGGACATGCCTAAGAGGCAAGAGACAATTGTTTCAGGGTATGTGAGGAGAGGAGATTCAGAACACCATCTAAATGAGATTCAGAGACAGGTGCAAGCCATGCCTATCAGCGCAGACCCCAGAGAGGAGCATGAAATGATAACACTGCTGCTGCAACCACCAAGAGTCCTGTGTGCAAGCACAGGTCACCATCCACAGCTCCCCTCCCAGGAGTCTGTGCAGTCCGCCACTGCCAGGATTCTGTGACCCAGGGAAAAATTCCCTGGGAGAACACACAGTGTGCCTCAGGCTGTTGCAACATCATGCCAGCCTCTGCCAATGCAGGTTCCCCCCACATGCCATACCCCTCCCTCCCACTGGCCTGAGTGAGCCAGAGACCCCTAACTAGCCGCTCTTTTAACTCCCTCCTGTCTGAGTGACAGAGAGATGCCAGAGCGGGACATACATGTATAGGCAGGGCCAATCAAAGCTGAACCCCAGGATCTGTGCGAACAAAGAAAAGAAAAGGAAATTCCTCCATGCAGCCTCAGGAGAAGTGGTTTAAATCCTAACAATCAACTTGAGGTACCCTGCATCTGTGGAATAGCTGAATAGACAAGGAATCATTTCAAAATTGAGGTGGTGGACTTTGGGAGCAACTGTAGATTTGGGGTTTGCTGTGTGTGACTGACTAGCTTCTGATTTTTATTTTTATCTTAGTTTAGTTTTTAGTTCTTGTTATCACTGGTGGATTTGTTTATTGGTTTGGTTGTTCTCTCTCTTTTTTATTACTTTTTATATTTTAATAATTATTTTTTATTTTAAAAACTTTTTTTTCTTTATTTATTTTTTCTTCTGAGCTGAGTTGGCTGACAGGATCTTGATGCTCTGGACGGGTGTCAGGCCTGGGCCTCTGAGACGGGAGATCTGAGTTCAGGACACTGGACCACCAGAGACCTCCTGGACCCACATAATATCAATTGGTGAGAGCTCTCCCAGAGATCTCTGTCTCAATGCTAAGACCCAGCTCCACTCAATGACCATCAGGCTCCAGTGCTGGACACCCAATGCCAAACAACTAGCAGACAGGAACACAATCCCACCCACTAGCAGAGAGGCTGCCAAAAATCATAATAAGTTCACATGCACCCCAAAACACACCATTGGACACGGTCCTGCCCACCAGGAAAACAAGATCCAATCTCATCCACCAGAACACAGGCACCAGTCTCTTCCACCAGGAAGCCTACACAACCCACAGAATCAATATTAGCCACTGGGGGCATACACCAAATACAATGGGAACTACCAACATGTATCCTGAGAAAAGGAGACTGAAAACACACTAAGTTAAACAAAATAAAAGACAGAGAAATACGCAGCAGATGAAGGAGCAAGGTAAAAAACTACTAGACCAAACAAATGAAGAGGAAATAGGCAGTATACCTGAAAAAGAATGCAGAGTGATGATAGTAGAGATGATCCAAAATCTTGGAAATAGAATGGAGAAATTACAAGAAAGTTTTAAAAAGGAGCTAGAAGAACTAAAGATCAAACAAACTATGAAGAACAACACAATAAATGAAATTTAAAATTCTCTAGAAGGAATCAGTGGCAGAATAACTGAGGCAGAAGAACAGATAAGTGACCTGGAAGATAAAATAGGTGAAATAACTACCACAGAGCAGAATAAAGAAAAAAAGAATGAAAAGAATAGAGGACAGGGGCTTCCCTGGTGGTGCAGTGGTTGAGAGTCTACCTGCCGATGCAGGGGACACGGGTTCGTGCCCCTTTGTGGGAAGATCCCACATGCCGCACAGTGGTTGGGCCCATGAGCCATGGCCACTGAGCCTGCACGTCTGGAGCCTGTGCTCCACAACGGGAGAGGCCACAACAGTGAGAGGTCTGCATACCACTTAAAAAAAAATAGAGGACAGTCTTAGAGACCTATGGGACAACATTAAATGCACCAACAGTCGAATTATAGGGTCCTAGAAGAAGAAGAGAAAAAGAAAGGGACTGAGAAAATATTTGAAGAGATTACAGTTGAAAACTTCCCTAATATGGGAAAGGAAATAGACAATCAAGTCTAAGAAGTGTAGAGAGTCCCATACAGGATAAATCCAAGGAGAAACATACCAAGACATATATTGATCAAACTATCAAAAATCAAATGCAAAGAAAAAATATTAAAAGAAACAAGGGAAAAGCAAAAAATAACATACAAGAGAATCCCCATAAGGTTAACAGCTAAACTTTCAGCAGAAACTCTGCAAGACAGAAGGGAGTGGCAGGATATGTTTAAAGCAATGGAAGCGAAAAACCTGCAACCAAGATTACTCTACCCAGCAAGGATCTCATTCAGATTCGATGGAGAAACTAAAACATTTACAGACAAGCAAAAGCTAAGAGAATTCAGCACCACCAAACCAGCTTTACAACAAATGCTAAAGGGACTTCTCTAGGCAGGTAACATAAGAGAAGGAAAAGATAACCCAAAAACAATTAAGAAAATGGTAATAGGAACATACAAACAACATAGACTGGCCGAATGGATTAAAAAAAAAAAAGACCCAGATATATGTTGTCTATAAAAGACCAACTTCAGACCTAGGGACACATACAGACTGAAAGTGAGGAGATGGAAAAAGATATTCCATGCTAATGGAAATCAAAAGAAAGCTGGAGTAGCAATTCTCATATCAGACAAAGTTAACTTTAAAATAAAGACTATTACAAGGGACAAAGAAGGACACTACAAAAAGTTCAAGAGATCAATCCAAGAAGAAGATATAACAATTGTTAATATGTATGCACCCAACATAGGAGCACGTCAATACATAAGGCAAATGCTAACAGCAATAAAAGGGGAAATCAACAGTAACACAATCATAGTAGGGGACTTTGACACGCCACTTTCACCAATGGACAGATCATCCAAAATGAAAATAAATAAGAAAACACAAGTTTTTTTTTGTTTTTTGTGTTTAGTTTTTTGGTTTTATTTTCTGGTATTTGGGCCTCTCACTGTTGTGGCCTCTCCCGTTGTGGAGCACAGGCTCCAGACATGCAGGCTCAGCAGCCATAGCTTACAGATCCAGCCACTCTGCGGCATGTGGGATCTTCCTGTACTGGGGCATGAACCCGTGTCCCCTGCATCAACAGGCAGATTTTCAACCACTGCGCCACCAGGGAAGCCCATCAAACACAAGTTTTAAATGATATATTTAACAAGATGGAGTTAATTGATTTTTATATGTCATTCCATCCAAAAAAAACAGAATACACTTTCTTCTCAAGTTCTCATGTAATAGGCTTCTGGATAGATCATATAGTAGGTCACAAATCAAGCCTTTGTAAATTTAAGAAAATTGAAATCTTATCAAGTATATTTTCTGACCACAATGCTATGAGACTAGATATCAATTACAGGAAAAAAATCTGTAAAAAGTGCAGACACATGGAGGTTAAACAATATGCTACTAAATAACCAAGAGATCACTGAAGAAATCAAAGAGGAAATCAAAAAATACCTAGAAACAAATGACAATGAAAACACAATGACCCAAAACCTATGGGATGCAGCAAAAACAGCTCTAAGAGGGAAGTTTATAGCAGTACAATCCTACCTCAAGAAACCAGAAAAATCTCAAATAAACAACCTAACCTTACACCTAAAGGAATTAGAGAAAGAACAAAAAAACCCACCAAAGTTAGCAGAAGGCAAGAAATCATAAGGATCAGATCAGAAATAAATGAAAAGAAATGAAGGAAACAATAGCAAAGATCAATAAGACTAAAAGCTGGTTATTTGACAACATAAACGAAATTGATAAACCATTAGCCAGACTCATAAAGATAAAAAGGGAGAAGACTCAAATCAATAGAATTAGAAATGAAAAAGAAGTAAAAACTGATACTGCAAAAATACAAAGGATCATGAGAGATTACTACAAGCAACTATATGCCAGTAAAATGAACAACCTGGAAGAAATGGACAAATTCTTAGAAATGCACAACCATTTGACACTGAACCAGGAAGAAGTAGAAAATATAAACAGATCAATCACAAGCACTGAAATCGAAACTGTGATTAAAAATCTTCCAACAAACAAAAGCCCAGGACCAGATGGCTTCACAGGTGAATTCTATAAAACATTTAGAGAAGAACTAACACCTATCCTTCTCAAACTCTTCCAAAATATAGCAGAGAGAGGAATACTGCCAAACTCATTCTATGAGGCCACCATCACCCTGATACCAAAACCAGACAAAGATGTCACAAAAAATGAAAACTGCAAGCCAATATCACTGATGAACATAGATGCACAAATCCTCAACAAAATACTAACAAACAGAATCCAACAACACATTAAAAGGATCATACACCATAATCAAGTGAGGTTTATCCCAGGAATGCAATGATTCTTCAATATATGCAAATCAATCAATGGGATACACCACATTAACAAATTGAAGAATAAAAACCATATGATCGGGCTTCCCTGATGGTGCAGTGGTTGAGAGTCTGCCTACTGATGCAGGGGACATGGGTTCATGCCCTGGTCTGGGAAGATCCCACATGCCACGGAGAGGCTGGGCCCATGAGCCATGGATGTTGAGCTTGTCCGTCCAGAGCCTGTGCTCCGCAACAGGAGAGGCCACAACAGTGAGGGGCCTGCATACAGGAAAAAAAAAAAAAAAAATCTGATAATCTAATTAGATGCAGAAAAAGCTTTCGACAAAATTCAAAACATATTTATGATAAAAACTCTCCAGAAAGTAGGCATAGGAGGAACTTACCACAATATACTGAAGGCCATATATGACAAACTCACACCCAACATTGTTCTCAATGGTAAAAAACTGGAACCATTTCCTCTAAGATCAGGAACAAGACCAGGTTGCCCACTCTCACCACTATTATTCAACATAGTTTGGAAGTTTTACCCACAGCAGTCAGAGAAGAAAAAGAAATAAAACGAATCCAAATTGGAAAAGAAGTAGTAACACTGTCACTGTTTGCAGATGACATGATATTGTACATACATAGAGAATCCTAAAGATGCTACCAGAAAAAAACTACAGCAAATCAATGCATTTGGTAAAGTAGCAGGATACAAAATTAATACACAGGAATCCCTTGCATTCCTATACACTAATGATGAAATATCTGAAAGAGAACATAAGAAAACACTCACATTTACCATTGCAATAACAACAACAAAAATACCTAGGAATAAACCTACCCAAGAAGACAAGCGACCTGTATGCAGATATGACACTGATGAAAGAATTTAAAGATGACACAAACAGATGGAGAGATATACCATGTTCTTGAATTGGAAGAATCAATATTGTGAAAATAACTGTATACCCAAAACAATCTACTGATTCAATGCAATCCCTATCAAAATACCAGTGGCATTTTTCACAGAACTAGAACAAAAAATTTCACAATTTGTATGGAAACACAAAGACACCATATGGCCAAAGCTATCTTGAGAAAGAAAAATGGAGCTGGAGGAATCATGTTTCTGGACTTCAGACTGTACTACAAAGCTCCAGTAATCAAAACAGTATGGTACTGGCACAAAAACAGAAATATAGATCAATGGAACAGGATAGAAAGCCCAGAGATAAACCCATGCACATATGATCTCATTATCTTAGATAAAGGAGGCAAGAATATGCAATGGAGAAAAAACAATCTCTTTAATAAGTGGTACTGGATAAACTGGACAGCTATATGTAAAAGAATGAAATTAGAACACTCCCTAACACCATACACAAAAAATAAACTCAAAATGGATTAAAGATCTAAATGTAAGACCAGACACTATAAAACTCTTAGAGGAAAACATAGACAGAACACTCAATGACATAAATCACAGCAAGATCCTTTTTGACCAACCTCCTAGAGAAATTGAAATAAAAACAAATATAAACAAATTCGACCTAATGAAGCTTAAAATCTTTTGCATAGCAAAGGAAACCATAAACAAGATGAAAAGACAGCCCTCAGAATGGGAGAAAATATTTGCCAATGAAGCAACTGACAAAGGATTAATCTCCAAAATATACAAGCAGCTCATACAGCTCAATATTAAAAAAACAATCAACCCAATCCAAAAATAGGCAGAAGACTAAACAGACATTTCTCCAAAGAAGATATACAGATTGCCAACAAATACATGAAAGGATGCTCAACATCACTAATCATTAGAGAAATGCAAATCAAAACTACAATGAGTTATCATCTCACACTGGTCAGAATGACCATCATCATAAAATCTAAAAACAGTAAGTGCTGGAGAGGGTGTGGAAGAAAGGAAACCCTCCTGCACTGTTGGTGGGAGTGTAAGTTGATATAGCCACTATGGAGAACAGTATGGAGGTTCCTTAAAAACTAAAAATAGAACTACCATATGACCCAACAATCCCACTCCTGCACATGTACCCAGAGGAAACCATAATTTGAAAAGATACACATACCCCAATGTTCATTGAAGCACTATTTACAATAGCCAGGTCATGGAAGCAACCTAAATGTCCATCAGCAGAGTCATGGATAAAGAATATGTGGTACATATGTACAATGGAATATTACTCAGCCATGAAAAGAAACAAAATTGAGTTATTTGTAGTGAGGTGGATGGACCTAGAGTCTGTCATACAGAGTGAGGTAAGTCAGAAAGGGAAAAACAAATACTGTATGCTAATACATATATATGGAATCTAAAAAAAAAAAAAAAAAAAAAAAAGATTCTGAGGAACCTAGGGCCATGACAGGAATAAAGACTCAGAGGTAGAGAATACACTTGAGGGCCCAGGGTGGGAGAGGTGTAAGCTGGGACGAAGTGAGAGAGAGGCATGTACATATATACACTACCAAGTGTAAAATAGATAGCTAGTGAGAAGCAGCTGCATAGAACAGGCAGATCAGCTCCGTGCTTTTTGACCACCTAAAGGGGTGAGTTAGGGAGAGTGGAAGGGAGATGCAAGAGGGAGAAGATATGGGATAAATGTATACATATAGCTGATTCACTTTGTTATACAGCAGAAATGAACACACCATTGTAAAGCAATTATACTCCAATAAAGATGTTAAAAAAAATCACATTTGAAATAGACAATAATTACTGTTGCGTATCTTCCATGCATGGAAAGTAAATACAGAAAATGTTAAGAAAAAAAAGGTAAATGGTCAACAATGCCTTGGTTTTCTAGTTACCTCTGGAAAAGATAACAAATTTCATGATTCTCTTACAATGACTTAGATCTAGCCAGAAAAAAAAAAATCACTTATTCAGGACACAACCTCATGGATACTTGGCATAGCTGCTCAGCCACAATGAAATTCACTGTGTCCATCACTGCTTTCAATAAAGTTCATTTTGTTTTTTCTTAATTCACCAGCCTTATTCCTCCTTTCTTGAACTCTACTGTGTTGAATTCTATTTATTTTCTAGGTCATTTCTTGTTCTCTCTGATTCCTCTTTCTGGAGCTTTCCTTTCCCTTTCTCTTGGGTTTTATTGTTAGGGACACTGGGATAGAAGATAAACATCCATGCTCTGGAGTGAAACAGCTGGGTTCAAATTCCAGCTCTGTCAATTCCTGATTTTTCAGAATTTGCATAACCATACCATTCTTCAGTTACCTCCCCTGTCAAATGGGAATCAATAGCAACTACAAATATAATTGTTGTGAAGACTAATATAAAACATACAAAAAAGAAAACATACAAAAAATTATTGATTGTTAAGACAACTGTAAACATGCAAATTTAATTTAATTTTTTTCTTTTCCAAGGATTACTGTTTCAGTTATGTATTGCTGCAGGAAAATACATGTCAACTAAAATTTTAAAACTTAAAGCAACAAATATTTTATTATTTTCACAGAGTCAGTAGGTCATGAGTTGGACAAGGGTATAATGCAGATGATTTTCTCTCCCTCAAAATATCTCCAGAGTCAAGTGGGAATATTCAAAGGCTAGAGATGGCTTAGTAGCTAAGAGCTGGACTCATCTGGAAGGACTCATTCACTCACATATTTGGCAGTAGATGCTGGCTGTTGACTGTAGTGTTTGCTGTGGCTGTCAACCAGAAAATCTGCATGTGACTGCTTGGGCTTTCTCACAAAATGGTGAATGGCTTACAAACACGAGAGTTGCAAGAAAACAAAGCAGAAGTGAATAGTATTTTAAAAAATCTTGTCTTGAAAGTGCATAGTATCTATTAGCTGTTGAGGTAGTTATAAAGCTCTGCCCATATTCTAGGGAAGACAATATAAACCCTATTATTCAGTAGGAGGAACATCAAGGATATACTGTAGAAAGAGTATGTAGAATGGTAAATATTGTTGCAACCATCTTTAAAAAATAAAATCCGCCACATTTACTTTTCCCCATTTGATTACATTATCTCTGACTTACAAACTATTGGATAATAGTGGAGATAGCAGGCACCTCTTTCTCACATATCATTTTTATAGATAAGTTTCATATTTCACCTTTTTATGATGTCTGTAATTTTGTCGTGGTGGAGAGTATTTAGCAATGGCCATCACTAATTCCTTTCCCACATGAGTGACCAACATTAATTCTTTTTCTACATCTATGCACATAGAGAGGTGGATTCTCTCCTTCAATATTGTCTTATCCTGTAATGCCTTACCTAGTAGAATGTGGCATATATGACATCCTGGGACTTCTGATCCCAGGCTGTATGCCAACTGGTAGCTTCCTCTCCCTTCTTCTTAAAATTATTTGCAATGAGGGGAGAGAACCAATCTCTCTCGGTTTTAGCCCTAGCTGACATTATATAGAATAAACAAACCACCAACCTAACCTCCTTAGTCAGCTGGCAGAACAATGAGAGATAGAAAAATTGTTCTTGTTTTAAGCCACTAAAAAGTTGAATGTGTTGTGTCTGGCAATTCTGATATTCATAGGACAAGCTAGCAGGCTGGAAATTCAAGTAAGAGCTGATACTGTATGCAGTCTTAAGTCTAAAATCTGCAGTGCAGTCCAGCAGGCTAGAATCTCAGGCAGGATTTATATGTTTCAAGGTTTTGGCAGAATTTCTTTTCCTTTAGAAAACCTCAATCTTTGGGCTTATGACCTTCACTTGATTGGGTGAGGTCTACCTGCATTATGGAGGGTAATCTTCTTTACTCAGAGTCTACTGATTTATATGTTAATCATATCTAAAGAATATCTTCACAGCAACATCTAAACTATTGTTTGTCCAAACAGCTGATACCATAGTCTAGCCAAGTTGATGTAATAAATTAATCATTATGGTTCAAAAAAATATACCTAATGAATTTGATACTTTAGTAACATATTTCCAGATCAAATAATGAAATTGTCAACTGGTTTCATTTAGTTATATATAAGTTATAGACAGGAGAGTTGAACTAGAAAAGGGGCTATTCTGTTTACAGGGCAAATTTAGGGAAACATTTTCCACAAGGATATACCAAGATGGAAAATCAAACTATATATCATTTACAGTTTCTCCAGCCCACAAGATAGTCTCCAAAAATAAATTAACTAATGATTTATTTAAAGCCTGTGGCCAAAGATCAAATCCTAATCCACAGCTTTTCCCATAAATTGTAGCCTCAGATAAAAGATGAGATCAAAATATGTCTGTAAGAACCTTTTTTGAAATGTTGGAAAGATTTAGGGATTTGCCTTATAGATGCTCTGACCCAGACAGAAATACTTCTAAGAATTCTGACTGTTGTCCTATAGCACCCTGTATCTCAGTCTAAAGTAGGGAGAGGGTCACCCTCTCAAATATATTTCTGATTGAGACTTTTGCCTAAGCAGATTTATTATAACTTGATATGCAGGAAGATCTCAAGAATATTTAAATACATATCATCTTTGACTAAAAGGAACATAGTTCAATATGTAAAGAGGTCACTGGATCCCAATCCTTCTCCCTGCAAGTGGAGGATGATACTTATCTGCAAACATGGATCATTTCTAGTGGAAAATAAAAGATGAATCAGAGAGAAGAGTCAAAATTCCAGAGGGAAAGTCAACAGCCATTGATAACTACTCCTGGGAAAAAAAAATTGAGTCCCAAGCAAAGAAAAGTTCTTACCTCTGGAGTGGAGGAAATAACACTATGTGTCCAGTTTGATTTCAAAATTTCTATGCACCATTAACTGTATTGTGTCTTTTATTTTCCCCCTTGTGAGCTGGCATGTCTGCTATGATTATGCTGTCTCTTTTTCACCACTGTAAAAGTGGATATGTTCTAGGGAAGATAACTTATCTCGGCAAATTAGAAAATGCACCTGAGAAGTTGCTTCTATTGTGCTACATTAGAAGCTTCTTCCACACCTGCTGATAAGATCCTGTATTGCCAACCAATGATTTAACGAATATAATATTTGAGTATATTTTGCATACAAGAGGGATGTGGTTATTGTTGCCAGAGTGTGGACCATGATAGTTGGTCTCTTACAATAAATTCCTTCCCTCCCTGTATGAACACCCACATTCAGGAAATGGAGATTATTTCCCCTCTTCTTGAATATGGGCTGACTCTGACTGGGTTGGCTAGTAGAATGTGGCAGAAATCAAATTCTGGAATTTCTCATTCCAAGCTTCTCTTCCTCTAAGAATCCAAATGCCCATTATATGTGCTCAAACCACATTGAATAATCACATGAAGAACACAGTAGGTTTCCCATATATTAATTTTTAGGAATGACATGATGAAATAGCCAGTGCCAAAGGTCCCTGCAAGGAAAACTATTCTGATTACTGTTTTGCCTTCACTGTCCATTTCAGTAATTATGATCACCTTGTCTTTGGTGAATGAATACCATCACTTGCTTCTTGCCACTCTAGGATTCTGTCATTCTCACTGCATTTAGGGATCCTACTTCAATGGTAGCAGTTATCACTAATATCTGACTTACAAAGAAGTGTCACCACAGAGACCTTCAGTGGTGATGAGGCTCCTCTCACAAATTTATTTCTCATAGTCTTGGTTAAAATCTCTGTGTTCTTGACCTTTCCAAGGAGTGTGAGCAGGTCTTCTATGATAAAATACTCTAAGATCCCACTATCACTAAGCCTTTGGATATGTTTCTCTACAAGATACCAATGAATTTCTGGCATTTCAACATTATTTTGCTGCTAAAATTGCTTTGCTATTAAAATTGTGCTAAAGTAACTTTGTAAAGTAAAACTAGATAGTTTGCATCTTTTTTCTATGATCTTGACTATCTGGAATAGATATAGAATTGTGGTTTCTTATATAAAGTATAGATTGAATTCAGCTGTAAAACCACCTAGTTTGTAACCTTATAATTTATAATAATTACTAAATAATAGATATTTATAAAAATGCTTAGGTATTTTATGATTATTGGCCTATTCCTTCTGGAAATTTAAACTTGAGATTTAAAGATTACAATTTAATCTTGACATGTTGCTAAAATTAAAGGTTATATTAAATAAAAACTCCAGAGCTGAAAGGCAACCACCTTGGAGATAGAAAAGAGTGAAAGGTTATTTAGCCCCTACAATGTGCTAGGTACTATTCACAATTATTATATTTCCTCCTTTCACCTCTATTGTGGAGAGAATCTGAGAAACAGGTATTGTTAGCTCCATTTAACATTGAAGAAACAGAAACAGAAAGGATAAGTAATTTGCTCCAAGACCCAGTAAGTGTGTTACAGGAATTCAACTTCTGCCACACGACACAGTAAGTGTGGATCAAGAATTCAAACACAGGTGACTAGAGGTCAGAAACTGTACACAATGCTTCTTAGTGCAACCATATGGAAAAAAGTTGAGTTAAGAAACTATATACTTGGAAAGAGCCAAGGTGAAAGAGGGCTTGCTTGGCTTTGCTTTGTTTTTGTTTTGGTATTTCAGATGAAGGATTCAGTTTCTTATGTGACCTTGGTGCTTTTTGCCTGTGTGTTCCCATATCAAATTGATACAACTTCTTTGTTAATATAACTAAGATTTGTGGAGTTCTGTTACTTGAATCAGAAGACTCAGCTGGAAATGTATGTGTTATTTTCAACCCAGCAGAAATAGACTATCATAAATTAAACACTTGGCATACTCACTAAACACCAGTAAATACTGCATAAATTCAAACTGTAGTTTTTGAGTCTGGAGACTATGGATCATCCATCTTTGTATTAGTTTCTAAAATTCTGTGCTTTATGTACAGTAGGTGCTCACTAAATCTACTGAATGGTGAAATTTCTTACGCTGAACTACATAAAACTGTCTTGATATTTAATCACTATGTATTACTGTCTTTTCTTTTTCTCTCTTTTTTTTCATTTTCCTATTGATTCTATTTATACCAACCACATTTATCATAATTCTATGAGGCTGTTTCCAAAATCTAACTCCAGTGTACATACAGATATGTTTTCTTTATGAATATTATCTTTACATTATACATTCAGTTTTCTTCAGGTGTGCCACCTTCCACAGGCATCATCCTATAGTCAGCCTTGTTGGCATTTGGTGTAATTATAAATTTCCATGATTAATGCCTTAGCTTTTTTATAGGTTTTTCTTATCTGAATACATATTTCTAAATCTGCTTTTTCAACCTGCGTGAGATATAACAGCTTCTTATCATTTATTTCCTTTCCATTTCTATTTTTTACTGTAATCCAAAAGATTGCTTTGGTCTTTGGAGTACATGTTATATCTCCCTTTAGATAATACAGTACACTGCCTCCTCCTGCCTTGTAGTCTAGCTTTCCTGTAAAAAAATATCTTCCTGCTTTTTAATATTTTTTCATGTGCCTCTTGGTCATTTGTATGTCTTCCTTAGATAAATGTCTATTTAGGTCTTCTGCCCATTTCTGGATTTTTGTTTTGTTTTGTTTTTTTAATATTGAGCTGAATGAGCTGTTTGTATATTTTGGAGATTAATATTTTGTCAATTGATCCATTTTCAAATATTTTCTCCCATTCTAAGGGTTATCTTTTCCTCTTGTTTGTAGTTTCCTTTGCTTTGCAAAAGGTTTTAAGTTTCATTAGGTCCCATTTGTTTATTTTTGTTTTTACTTCCATTACTCTAGGAGTTGGATCAAAAAAGATCTTGCTGTGATTTATGTCAAAGAATGTTCTTCCTTGTTTTCCTCTAAGAGTTTTATAGATTCCGGTCTTACATTTAGGTCTTTAATCCATTTTGAGTTTATTTTTGTGTATGGTGTTAGGGAGTGTTCTAATTTCATTGTTTTACATGTAGCTCTCCAGTTTTCCCAGCACCACTTATTGAAGAGACTGTCTTTTCTCCATAGTATATCCCTGCCTCCTTTGTCATAGATTAGTTGACCATATGTGCATGGGTTTATCTCTGGGCTTTCTATCCTGTTCCATTGAGCTATATTGCTGTTTTTGTGCCAGTATCATATTGTCTTGATTACTGTAGCCTTGTAGTATAGTCTGAAGTCAGGGAGTCTGAGTCCTCCAGCTCCATTTTTTTCCCTCAAGACTGCTTTGGCTATTTGAGGTCTTTTGTGTCTCCATACAAATTTTAAGATTTTTTTGTTCTAGTTCCATAAAAAATGTCATTGGTAATTTGATAGGGATTACATTGAATCTGTAGATTGCTTTGGGTATTATAGTCATTTTCACAATATTGATTCTTCCAATCCAAGAACATGGTATATCTCTCCATCTGTTTGTATCATCTTTAATTTCTTTCATTAGTTTTCTGCATACAGGTCTTTTGTCTCCCTAGGTAGGTTTATTGCTAGGTATTTTATTCTTTTTTTGTTGTTGTTGCAGTGGTAAATGGTAGTGTTTCCTTAATTTCTCTTTCAGATTTTACATCATTAGTGTATAGGAATGCAAGAGATTTCTGTGCATTAATTTTGTATCCTTCAAATTTACCAAATTCATTGATTAGCTCTAGTAGTTTTCTGGTGACATCTTTAGGATTCTTTAAGTATATTATCATGTCATCTGCAAATAGTGACAGTTTTACTCCTTTTTTTTCTGATTTGGATTCCTTTTATTTCTTTTTCTTCTCTGATTGCTGTGGCTACAACTGCCAAAGCTACTTTGAATAATAGTGGTGAGAGTGGACATTTTTGTCCTGTTCCTTATCTTAAATGAAATGCTTTCATGTTTTTACCATTGAGAATGATGTTTGCTGTGGGTTTGTCGTATATGGCCTTCATTATGTTGAGGTAAGTTCCCTCTATGCCCACTTTCTGGAGAGTTTTTATCATAAACCAGTGTTGAATTTTGTCAAAAGCTTTTTCTGCATCTACTGATATGATCATATGGTTTTTATTCTTCAATTTGTTAATATGGTGCATCACATTGATAGATTTATGTATATTGAAGAATCTTTGCATCCCTGGGATAAATCCAACTTGATCATGGTGCATGATTCTTTTAATGTGTTGTGGGACTCTGTTGGTTAGTATTTTGTTCAGGATTTTTGCATTTATATTCATCAGTGATATTGGTCTGTAATTTTCTTTTTGTGTGATATCTTTGCCTGGTTTGGTATCAGGGTGATGGTGGCCTCATAGAATGAGTTTGGGAGTGTTACTCCCTCTTCAATTTTTTGGAAGAGTTTGAGAAGGATAGGTGTTAACTTTTCTCTGAATGTTTGGTAGAATTCACTTGTGAAGTCATCTGGTCCTGGACTTTTGTTTGTTGGAAGATTTTTAATCACAGTTTCAATTTCATTACTTGTGATCAGTCTGTTCATATTTTCTATTTCTTCCTGGTTCAGTCTTGGGAGGTTATACCTTTCTAAGAATTTGTCCATTTCTTCCCAGTTGTACATTTCTTTGGCATATAGTTGCTTGCAATTTTCTCTTAGGATGCTTTGTATTTCTGTGTTGTCTCTTGTAACTTCTCCTTTTTCATTTCTATTTTTATTGATTTGAATCCTCTCCCTCTTTTTCTTCTTTGGTCTTGCTAATGGTTCACCAATTTATTTTATCTTTTCCAAGAACCAGCTTTTAGATTTATTGATCATTGCTATTGGTTTTTTTTTTGTTTCTATTTCATTTATTTCTGCTCTGATCTTTATTTCTTTCCTCCTACTAACTTTGGGTTTTGTTTGTACTTCTTTCTGTAGTTCCTTTAGGTGTAAGGTTACATTGTTTATTTGTGATTTATCTTCTTTCTTGAAATAAGCTTGTATTGCTATAAACTTCCCTCTTAGAACTGCTTTTGCTGCATCCCATAGGTATTGTATCACTGTGTTTTCATTGTAATTTGTCTCTAGGAATTTTTTGATTTCCTATCTGATTTCTTCAGTGATCTCTAGGTTATTTAGTAACGTATTGTTTAGCCTACATGTGTTTATGTTTTTCACGTCTTTTTCCCTGTAATTGATTTCTAATCTTATAGCATTTTGGTCAGAACAGATGCTTGATATGATTTCAATTTTCTTAAATTTACTGAGGCTTGATTTGTGTTGCAAGTTGTGATCTATCCTGGAGAATGTTCCATGTGCCCTTAAGAAGAAAGTGTAATCTGCTGTTTTTGCATGAAATGTCCTATAAATATCAATTAAATCTATCTGGTCTATTGAGTCATTTAAAGCTTGTGTTTCCTTATTAATTTTCTGTTTAACTGGTCTGTCCATTGGTGTAAGTGAGGTGTTAAAGTCCAACACTATTATTGTGTTACTGTCAATTTCCTCTTTTATAGCTGTTAGCACTTGCCTTATGTACTGAGGTGATCCTATGTCGGGTGCATAGATAATTTTTACATCTTCTTGTTGGATTGATCCTTTGATCATTATGTAGCTTCCTTTCTTGTCTCTTGTAACATTCTTTATTTTAAAGTCTATTTTATCTGATATGAGTATTGCTACTCCAGCTTTCTTTTGATTTCCATTTGCATGGAATATCTTTTTCCATACTCTCACTTTCAGTCTGTTTGTGTCTTGTTTTTGTATGCATTCAGCAAGCCTGTGTCTTTTGCTTGGAGTCTTTAATCCATTCACATTTATGGTAATTATCCATCTCTATGCTCCTATTACCATTTTCTTAATTGTAATGTGTTTGTTTTTGTAGGTTCTTTTCTTCTCTTGTGTTTCCCACATAGAGAAGTTTCTTTAGCATTTGTTGTAGAGCTGGTTTGGTAGTGCTGAATTCTCTTAGTTTTTGCTTGTCTGTAAAACTTTTGATTTATCTGTCGAATCTGAATGAGATACTTACCAGGTAGAGTAATATTGGTTGTAGGTTCTTCCCTTTCATCACTTTAAATATATCATGCCACTCCCTTCTGGCTTGTAGAGTTTCTGCTGAGAAATCAGCTGTTAACCTTATGGGAGTTCCCTTGTATGTTATTTGACATTTTTCCCTTGTTGCTTTCAATAATTTTTCTTTGTCTTTCTTTTTTGTCATTTTAATTACTATGTGTCTAGGCATGTTTCTCCTTGTGTTTATCCTGCCTGGGACTCTCTGCACTTTCCGGACTTGTGTGGCTATTTCCTTTCCATGTTAGGGAAGTTTTTGACTATAATCTCTTCAAATATTTTCTTGGGTCCTTTCTCTCTCTCTTCCTTCTGCAACCCTTATAATGTGAATGTTGTTGCATTTAATATTGTCCCAGAGGTCTCTAAGGCTGTTTTCATTTCTTCTCATTCTTTTTTCTTTATTCTGTTTTGTGGCAGTAAATTCTACCATTCTGTCTTCCAGGTCACTTATCCATTCTTCTGCCTCAGTTATTCTGCTATTGATTCCTTCTATTGTATTTTTCATTTCAGCTATTTTATTGTTCATCTCTGTTTATTTGTTCTTTAATTCTTCTAGGTCTTTGTTAAACATTTCTTGCATCTTCTCAACCTTTGCCTCCATTCTTTTTCTGAGGTCCTGGATCATCTTCACTATCATTATTCTGAATTGTTTTTCTGGAAAGTTTCTTATCTCCACTTCATGTAATTGTTTTTCTGGGGTTTTATCTTGTTTCTTCATCTGGTACATAGCTGTCTGCTTTTTCATCTTGTCTATCTTTCTGTGAATGTGTTTTTTGTCCCACAGGCTGCAGGATTGTAATTCTTCTTGCTTCTGCTGTCTGCCCTGTCTTTCTGATTTTTAATAGGGTTCTACCTACCTCATTTTAGTTGTGCTACTTCAGTTGTATTAATCTGTACTTCCTGGCCTTGAAGACTTTAATTTCTTCCTTCCTTCCTCCCTCCCTCCCTCCCTCCCTCCTTCCCTCCCTCCCTCCTTTCCTTCCTTCCTTTCTTTTCTCCAGGGAGACAGATAAATATAGATAGATTTTCTCTAACTGCTTAGGTTTTTTTGTTGTTGCTATTATTTTTTGTTGTTGTTTAGGAAATGTTAGTCCTCAGTTTTTTATTGTTAACTTTCTCTTCTATTTTAATCATTGAAATAACATTTTCAAGCCCATAGCATGTTAATCACTAGTGTTACCACAGCACAATATACACATGGATAAATACTGTGTACCAAATCTACTTTGTTCTGCTTTCACAAGGTGGTCACCTATTGGTTTTACCAGGAAGCAAAATAGGATTGATTTTTAACACAAATAGTTTATAATTGAATGTCTAAACTTAGATACATATAGCAGGCAACTTTATGGAGTCTCAGAAAAATTGTAAAAGTAAACAAACAAAAAGTCTGTGTTCTTCTAATTTTACTTATTCCTCTCTAGTTTTCTTAATGTACCTTAATACCTTCCCAAACACACAGAGAAGAAACAGAATAACTGCCACAGTGATGAGTTAATATTTTGAGATAAAAAATTCATGAGATAGTAGAATCAATTCTGCCTCCTGCCAACCTAAATTTATATCATTTCATGTTTGAAAAAGGGAATGAAGAGAGTGTGATTGCGTTTATTGGTGATTATTGATGTTAAAAACATTCCAAAGAGAGAATATCTAAAATTGACCTCCAGTTACTCATGCTCATACAAAATTCAAGTGTATAAAACAATTTTTTCTTAGCATCTTGTCAGTTATTTCTCTTTCTATCGTGTTTTATTTTAGTTTTTGATCCCCTGCCTACAACTTCTAACAGAAGTGCGGTGTGTAAAATTGTGAGTTTATGATCCTAGTTTTCCTTATCACACTCTATTTTCAGTGTCATCTCTATCTACCTTTGGTTTCACTTTCCCTTACTTTCATTTTAGAATCACAGCTTACTTCTTGCTCTTGGCTGCTCTCTCCTTGATCATTTTTCTTTCTAACTTCCTATCTAACTCCTATCTAAACTATGAATTCAACAATAGTCATTTTTCTCTTACACATTCCCACCTAACAAAATGTATATATTTTTTTTCACAAACTGAAATTGTGGCAAAAAGTTTACACACATATGTTATTCTCCACAATCTCATAAATGGCTTTCATTTCTATTTTTCCTTACATATCACCACAGTCTACTAAAGTCATTTATCAACTCTTACTAGTGTATATATTGTATGGATAAGAAATGACACACTTTTTAATGTACAGGCAATGTGGTTCCAAAGATATTTAAGGAGTCAATAATCCTAATTTCTTCATTATTGTATCTGAAGTTTTTATTTGTTGAATCTTTCAGATTTATTCACACTTTCTGAATGTTGTTTAGATACTTACTTTGAAGAATCATGATAATAAAAGATTTAGTGCACATAGCTATTCATTTTCAATGTAGAAAATGTTTCAGAGCAGGGGTTATGTAATATAAGTTAAACAAAATATAGATATTCTGAATGAATACTCATAGATCCATTTGACAGCCTTTATTAAGAAGTCTATTCTTAACATAGAAATCAGCATAATTTGTACATCAATCTTAATTTATAAAGACATATAATATTTTGCATATTTTTATCAATACATTAATCATGCTGATGAGTTTTTGATTTTCAAAGTGAGAAAAAAATTAAATGTGACATTGTTTTAAAGAATCTACACACTGAAGCATGACTATAAAAACATACGTCCTCAAATTTATGCACAGAAACTTGACTGTAGGTATATTATGGCATTTACAGATTTTACACAATTGACTAATTTGGTAATTTGAATCCAGGGTTGTCATTATATAAAAGGGAAATAAGAAGAAGAGGTAGAAAATTCCATTTGGAACTTGACTTTTCATCCTGTGTCTACACTAAGAACTATCTTTTGAAACATTTCAAAGGATGCTGAAATATGTTCCATGCCTTACCCACATCTGTGTCAGTTTCTAAGGTACCACATCTTTATCTCTGCCTACAAAAAAGTAGATTGTCTCCTACTCCTTCCACCCCTAGCCACCTCATTCCCTGTATGCAATGTGCATTGAAATATTGAAATTTTCCTCAACAATGGTTATCTCCATAATGATCAAGTTCTCACCTGAGTTAAGGAGACTAAGATAGAGCCATGAAAGGTGACTGTGTGCTGTGTGTTATCACATAACTAATTTTATGTTGTCACTAGAGAGGAAGAAAAGAATTGTGTTGATATGAACTTAAGGAGTGATTGCACTACTTCCTTATATACAGTTCCAAATTTCCTGCTACCAATTTGTTTCTTGGAATTTCTCAGAGAACAATTTCCCTAAATACCAAAGCATGTGATTAGAGAAATATTGATTTCAATCAAGTGGCATAGTTAGTATAATTGAATTACCTTAATTATTGTGGTTGCTCTTCTTGGTACATCAGTCAAATGTATACAAAATCTCCAACGAATGTGTCAATAGAAATTGACAGTTCAGCTTACACCAAAAGAAGAGGATTTAGAGCAGTATTGTGCAAATTTTAATATTTATAGATCTCTAATACTGTAAAAATTTTGCATGCAAAAAATATATCTATTCATAATCAAGTGTCTAGGCTTTTTTTAAATTTATGTTTGTAAATTTATTTTATTTTTGGCTGTGTTGTGTCTTCTTTGCTGCATGCAGGCTTTCTCTAGTTGTGGTGAGTAGAGGCTTCTCATTGAAGTGGCTTGCTTGTTGTGGAGCACAGGTTCTAAGTGCACAGGATTCAGTAGTTGTGGCTCACGGCTTCTAGAGCACAGGATCAGTAGTTGTGGTGCATGGGCTTAGTTGCTCTATGGCATGTGGGGTCTTCCTGGACCAGGGCTTGAAACCATGTCCCCTGCACTGGCAGGTGGATTCTTAGCCACTGCACCACCAGGGAAGCCCCAAGTGTCTATGTTTGATGAAAAGTATTTTAATAGTCTTACATAGCTAGGAAATATAAAGTATCTCCAAAAAATATTTTTTTATGTTTTATGTTGCAATCATGAATTAATTAGAAATGTGTAAAAATAATTTTTTCTTATATTATCCATATTCAACCATAAACATGAGAAAGATATGAACAAATGTAACCATGGTTTATATTGATATCAGAAATTAAAATAAAGATGTGAATGTTTTCTAAACTCAGGAATTTATGTTTTTCTTAGAAGTGATTTAGAATGTTAACATAGATAAAAATATAATGCTGTCTTAAAATCACAGATATCTGTACTGATTGTGTGGTCATTAGAAACAAAGTACAATTCAGATTGCAAATATTCAACTGTACATGACATCATTTAGCTTTAAATCATAAATGGACTAAATACCCATCACAAGCATATTGCAAATAAATCTAGCTTTTATTTTATTTGCACTCATACTTTTCTAGATCATATTACTGTATGATAATATGCTTTTGTCTGGATGAAAGTGTATAATCATAAACATTTATAATTCTCCCTGTGGTAAAAAAGCAGATGACATACACTATCATTTTGTGATGTGTAATTCAATTGCTAGCACATTATGATTTTTAACATAAGGCTTATAATGTAAATTTCAATTCTGTACTCTGTCAGTAACTAACAAATGTTGAATTATTTCCTTCCTTAGACATACACCATTGGAATCCATTTAAAGTGCTTAATGATGTATTAATAAACCATGATTTTCCAGCAGAGTTTCTGAACTTCCCTTACTGGCGCCAGCTCTAGTGCTGCCAATCAAATTAGAATTCTATGATTTCTCAGTAAATAAAGGTTAATTGGACATATAAAGGGAAATTGAACATCAGAAGTATCTTTACTCACATTATTCTTGCATAAAATTTAGTTATTAAATTTCTTTTTATCATATGTGTGGCTAAAATATTCACAATAGCATATAGTAGATCTTTATTTTTTTGTTTTGAACACAAACAGCTATTCTCTTGTAATTTCAGAAAAACCAGTAGTAACAGACTTACTGTTTTCATCTGTGTTAAATTTTCTAATTCATTAGTTCTTAGGAGAAATTAATTTATGTTGGATAATTTGTGCTTATTAAGCTTAACTGTAAATGTTTTTTTCAACCATTCTCCTTAATTCCCCAAATCTTGTTCTCCCTATAAAAATAAATGTGGAATATGATTTACACAAATGAACCATCATTTCCTCAAATAGCATCTATTTTTTTTCTTACTTCCTGATCTTTTAGATAGCTTAAAACATGGCCTGCTTTCGATGGGTTCTGTTGTCTTGTAGTTGATTCAGATGTGAATCATATGCTTGAATTGTTCTATTAGAGCTGTATGGAAAAACTTACTAAGCTTGTATTGATATTTACCAGCTACATAATTTTAGAAATGTAAGTTTATCTAGTGAGAAAAAGGAGAGTATACTTGTACAGAAGATTAAATGTTTAGAGAAACCACTCCAGATGCAGTATATTTAATAATGCTTGAAAAAATAAAGATATATATTTAAGACATGGCTGACATAGCCAGAAATTTAATTAATTCTTTGGAAGTCAGAAATAACACAAAAACTAAAATTCATAATAATAAGAAAGTAAGAAACTGGAACCAATAATTGCTAGTCTAGAAGTTGGCCAGAAGACAAAGCAGGTGGGAAGTCATCAACCTCTCAACTTCATCATCTCCATCCTCACATTTGACATCCCCAAAGGGGTAATCTTAGTGAAGGATGTGAAAAAATAAGAAAACTCCTAGCAGAGTAAGACTTTGGGAATTTATCTCCATCTCACCATTTTCTCTAAACTATCACAAAGCATCAGTCATTCTACCTTTGTATAGTCCCTCCTCAAAATCTCTAAAATTCAAACTTGAAAAATTGTGAACACAAGTTATTTTGATCTTTGGAAATAATTAAGCACCTTGGTGAAGCCCAGGTAAATTATCTCTGGAGAAAATAATGTCAAACCTAGCCCTCAAATATTTTCCACAAAGTTCCAAGGAAAGTGAACTCACCATTGAAAATCACTAAAAATATGAGAAAACTTCACCACCAACAGGAAAAAGACAGATAAAGCACTAAAAAATGTATAATTATGTCCACAGCAAATTCAATTATTAAATTAAAAAGATGCAAAATTTAAAGTTGTATTTATAAAGATATACAAGAAAGACTTGAAACAATGGAAAAGGAGAGATTATCAAACCTGACCAGCCAGATTCAAAACAGAACAAACTAACAATTTTGGAAATTAAAAAAAAAAAAGTAACTGAAAATTTCTGTATGCTCCAAATAATATAGCTTCAAAGTAAATACATAAAAGTACAGAATTATATGAATCTTTTATCATTAAATAGCTGCAAGTCTGGAGAAGTTACCTAAATACCCTGAAATCATTTCTTATATTTACAAAATAGGTAAAGACCATTAGGCTTATTCAGTCATTCATTTATTAACTCACTAATTGCTGTTATAAGTATTAAGCATTTTCTATGTTCCAAGCAGTATGCTACCTTATAGTCACATAAAGTTATGGCCTTTGCCTTTGAGCAGCTGGCATTCTTGCACAAGAGTTGATGATGCCTCCCAGTTCTAATTTTATTTTCAGTTGGTAGTCAGTTCAATTCATTCTTCTAGTCAAGACAAAGGGAAGAATTTGGCAGACACTGAGAACTTGACCCTTAGCACTGCAGACATCTATAAATTTAAGGTGGATAAACAGAAGGAGATGACATATAGGCAGAGGGAGTAAGAAGAAAAAAAATTCCTGATTTGACACTATTAACAAAGTATAAAGCAATAATCATGCATGTGGAATATAATACCATTGTATTTTAATCCTGGGTAACAATAACATAAATATGTTCTGGGATCATGTGGGGCATATTCAATTTCAATATATATACAAATTTTCAAAGCTTTAACAGGAAAAACAAGCACACCCAGAATACACAAATGTTAATGCAAGGTTAAGATGGTAGTTTATGATGTTGTAAGGAAACAAAATACATGCCCAACATTCACAATACATCTGGACTTTACAAAATCTATATTGCTTCTATTAGGAAGGTAAACTGCTTTGAATGTTTTAAGAAGAACTTTAGAATTCATTCTCAAGTAATAAATTGGCCTTTTCTATTCTAAATATTGAAAACAACACCAGGATTCTTAAACTGAGCTCCCAAATTTTACACAAGTTTATGACACAGGTAGAAGAAATCTCCCTGCAGAATAGAAAAAAACAATCTAATTGAAAAATAAAGGTGTGAGTGTTGCTAAACATGTGTTTGAAAATGTATATACCAATTTTTAATAAACTGAATTTGGTGATCCATTTTCAGTATGAAAGACACTTTGCTTCAGATTTAAATTTTTATAAACCAATAAATTTTCTTAGACAATATTTAGAAATATGAATAAGCAACTTTACAATCAAAACTATTTGTGCATCTCAACAGGTTTGGTTTAAGTTTGAAAGAAAGCAACATAGATTATACATATCTATCTATATCTACCCATCTATTTATTTATAGATTTATATTTATACATATTGTCAAAACAAATTGGCACCTGCCTTTGGCACTTACCACCTACCTCTACAAGGATTAAATCACGTGCTCCTGTAGCTGCTGATTTTCAACATCCCCTGAAAGGAGTTCAGGGTGGAGAGCAGAAATGAGGCACTCTGTGCTCTGGGAAAACTGGCAGAACAGGTCTTCAGGTAGTTGGATATTTACAGGAGCAGATTCTATGAGCCTAATTTGTGTATATCCTCATATTTATAAAAGCACTAAAATCCTTCGTGGTGAAAATTGCTCCTCGTGACTAGCAGAAACCTTCTGCAAAAAAATATGTGTTTGATTGTATGTACTCCCCTTTCACAAAAATCATATATATACTGACCTTCCCTGATACGTCTTTGGAGCAGTTTCTCAGAACTATCTGAAATGTTGTCTCCCGGGCTATAGTCTCAATTTAGCCCCAAGTAAAACTTGACTCACAACTTTCATATTGTGCAACTTTTAAGTCGACAATATTTACACATACATATATAATATTATTAATATAATGTTTGACTTTTCCATTTTTTCCTTTCTACCAAATACTGTACGTGTGCCTCCTGTCATGGAAGCTAAAATAAACTGACATATTTTCCTTTAGGTTGGCCTCATATGTGTCTACAGAGTTGGCTTATATTTGAGCTAATTGACAAGAGTGGTAATGTAAATTCTATGCAAATGAACCTCCTCTGGGACTCCTCTTTCTTAGTTCAATTGATGCCAATGCAAACATGAGACTTTGTAATGTTATTCCAAGGTATTTAATTTTGTGGTTTGTGTAGACATTCAGTATTATTGACAGTGATACTTTGGCCTCCTATACTATCTCTGACAAACATTAGCTGCTTTAAATACAGCTGATAAGTTTGAAGCATGTGAAATGAATGCTGATAATATTATATTATTGGTGATAAAATTAAATCATGGAAAATTTTAATGCTGTGTTAATACGACTTACCCCAAACACACACACACACACACACACACACACACACACACACTCACACATACACACAGATATCCAAATTATTTTCACTGAAGTTATAATGTAATTAGCAGTAGAAAAATGAAGTGTACATGACTTTTCAGTTTCAAACATTTATTTTTAAAAAGTGACTATATTTAAGGTGGTTTATTTAGTTACTATACATTTCACTCTTATGATATTTTTTGTTGTAGGAGGTGGTTCTGTGCATTGTAGGATATTCAGCAGTGTCTCTGTCCCCTCCCCACTAGATGCAGTAACACCCCCCTAAGTTGTGACAATCAAAATTATCTCTAGAGAGTCCCAATGGGGCAAAATTGTCCCCAGCTGAAAAACTCCATACTCTGAGGTCTCTACCAAATGTCTCACAGTTTCAGTGAGAACCCATCTCTGACTTTTGGATCCCAAATGTGTGAACTCTAAGGATTTTCAACTCCCAGCTCCTCAGTAATTTTTCATTCTTCTGTAGTTGTTCTTTGACAACCCTTGTGGTTTCCTTTCCTAGAAACATGCAATTCAGTATTAATCGAAACATTTAAGCTCACCCATATGCCAATTTATGATGATCTTTTCCTACATAGATTTTTCATCTCTTACTCTGTGCTCCAAAAATTCTAGCCTAATCTCTTTGTCCTATACTCAGTGGGATGGGCACACCCTTCCTGTGATATCCTCCTGACTGCAGACAGAAAGCCAGACAGATCATAAGAGTTCCCTCTCTTGTTTTCGTTCTCTGAGGATCAGCATTTTGTACTGCTTGTTGTCCAGTTTCTGAAACAGTTGTTTTACATAGTTTGCCTGGCTTCCTGATTATTATAACAGGAGAGCAAGTCCAATAACAGCCATCCATCCCTTCATGGCCAGGAGTAGAAAAAAAAATAGGGGCTCAAGAACACTGGGTAGGGCCTCCCTGGTGGCGCAAGCGGTTGAGAGTCCGCCTGCCAATGCAGGGGATACGGGTTCGTGCCCCGGTCTGGGAGGATCCCATATGCCGCGGAGCGGCTGGGCCCGTGAGCCATGGCCGCTGAGCCTGCGCGTCCGGAGCCTGCGCGTCTGGAGCCTGTGCTCCGCAACAGGGGAGGCCACAACAGTGAGAGGCCCGCATACCGCAAAAAAAAAAAAAAAAAAAAGAACACTGGGTAATGTCTGGACACAATTCTACACAAGTTGTGTCTTTAATAATAACAAATGTGTTTGTTTCCAAACATGTCTATGCTGGCCATATTTGTTATTGTAATTTCAGTTTTCATGTATATAGCAAAGTATTAAAAGAAAGAGTTGCTTTTTATAAAAAATCAAATTAAATATTTTGAAAGTTTAGATAAAGACAAATTACTCAAAAATATTTTTGTCTCATTATGTGCAAGATAATTGTCAAAGAACGGGAAAATGTAAAGAATCTAGACAATCTCCACTCATGTTTCCTCACAAATATCTTTAAGTTCTCACCAGAATTCAAAATATCCCAAGCTTGAAATTATACTTAAGGCTATTTTAATGTTGTTTATTCTATAATCACAATGCGGAACTGTAGTTACAACTCTCAAATAAAAGTCTTATTCCCATATTAAAATATGACAAATAAATATATATTTGTAAATTTTAATTTAAAAATTTGTTATTTTTAAATATACATTTTAGTAAACCTCTACTTCAATTGCCTCTTTTGATTATATAACTCATGACCTGCTTTTATGATGTCAAGGGATGAGCTATTTTTCACATTCATAGAATTAACTAATTAATCCAACAAATATTTATTAAGTACCTACTGTGTACTGGGCAAATACTAAGGCCTGAAGATTGAATAGTGACCAATGTAAACAAAAATCCCCACCTTTGTTTGGCTTGTGTTCTAGTGAGGCTGTTAGATAATAAAGATAAATAAATGAAATATATGCATCTATTTATTAAATAAATAAGTCAAAGGTGGCCTCTGTGTATCGGCCCCCAGGTTGTTCATTTCTTTATCGCAAACTGAGACCCATTTTCTCAAAAACCCTCTGGCACTAAACTCAAATTTTGAAACATCTATTTACTCTTTTAAAAGCCCAAAAGAACAAACTTTAGCCATTTAGAGAACACCTGCTCTGAGCACCGGCAAAACCTTATCCAACAGCTGTTACCTATTGATAAGATAGGATCTTACAGTTATAAGGCCCCAAGCTGCTATGGCCCTTTGGAACTCTGACACAGAGACTCCCCTCCTATGGGGCTGAGCAACATTACTTAGACATGTAAGACCCCTCTCCAATCCTCCTCTCTCTTAGGAGTTTCCTTGCCCTCCTCTCCTCTAAGTTGTAACCCCAGCTCTATAGCCTCTGAATGGACTCATGTTGTGAGTGAGCTTCCCTCTCCTGCAACCCTTTTCAAAAGCTGCCCAAATAAATCCTGTTGTGTTTAAATAACCCTTGTGATCATATGTTTTCCTTGATCAGCCCAAATCCTTCAAACCCTTAGAAATATTAGATAGTGAGAATTACTGGCTAGAAAATATGCAAAGAGATAGAATATATCATGTATTATCATTTTTAATTTCATTCTTTTACATGTAGCTGTCCAGTTTTCCCAGCACCACTTATTGAAGAGACTGTCGTTTTCCCATTGTATATTCTTGCTTCCTTTGTCATAGATTAGGGAAGCATAAGTGTGTGAGTTTATCTCTGGGCTTTCTATCCTGCTCCATTGATCTATATCTCTGCTTTTGTGCCATTACCATACTGTCTTGATTACTGTAGCTTTGTAGTATCATCTGAAGTCAGGGAGTCTGATTCCTCCAGCTCCATTTTTCTTTCTCAATATTTCTTTGACTATTCAGGGTCTTTTTTGTTTCCACACAAATTGTAAAATTTTTTGTTCTAATTCTGTGAAAAATGCCATTGGTAATTTGATAGGGATTGCATTGAATCTGTAGATTGCTTTGGATAGTATAGTCATTTTCACAATATTGATTCTTCCAGTCCAAGAACAAGGTATATCTCTCTATCTGTTTGTGTAGGCTTTGACTTCTTTCATCAGTATCTTATAGATTTCTGCATACAGGTTTTTGCCTCCTTAGGTGGGTTTGTTCCTAGGTATTTTATTCTTTTTGTTGCAGTGGTAAATGGGATTGTTTCCTTAATTTTCTTTCTGATCTTTTGCTGTTAGTGTATAGGAATGCAAGAGATTTCTGTGTATTAATTTTGTATCCTGCCATTTACCAAATTCATTGATTAGCTCTAGTAGTTTTCTGAAGGTATCTTTAGGATTTTCTATGTATAGCATCATGTGATCTGCAGACAGTGACAGTTTTACTTCTTCTTTCCAATTTGGATCCCCTTTATTTCTTTTTCTTCTATGATTGCCATGGCTAGGACTTCCAGAACTATGTTGAATAATATTGATGAGATTGAACACCTTTGTCTTGTTCCTGATCTTAGAGGAAATGCTTTTCCTCTAAGATCACCTTTGAGAATGATGTTTGCTGTGGGTTTTTCATATATGGCCTTTCTTATGTTGAGGTAGATTCTCTCTATTCCCACTTTCTGGAGAGTTTTATCATAAATAGGTGTTGAAGTTTGTCAGAAGGTTTTTTCTGCATCTATCGAGATGATCATATGTTTTTTATTCTTCAATTTGTTAAAAAAAGAAAAAAGAGTTTGCTGATCTTTGGCAGTATATTTTATCAATAACAATAAAACAAGCTCTGGACCATCTTGGACAGAATAATGAATAACATTGTAAGAAGACATTTCTTAGTTAATTCATTCATCAGTAGTTTTCCTATGCAAATGTTCTATCCACAACCAATGAGATCTTTACTCAAAATCAAATTTTGTCAGCTTTAGTGAGCTACAGTTTACATACAATAAAATCAATCAATTTCAAATGTGTAATTTGATGAGCTTTGACAAATATATATATAGTTGTATAACCCCTTCCACCACAATCATGGAATGGAATAGTTTAGTCACCAACTTTTTTTTTTTCTTTTTTTTTTTTTGCAGTTAATTTCCTCCTTCCACTCTCTGGTCCCTAGAAACTGCTGATGTACTGTTATAAAAATAGGTTTGGGGCTTCCCTGGTGGCGCAGTGGTTGAGAGTCTGCCTGCCGATGCAGGAGACAAGGGTTCGTGCCCCAGTCCGGGAAGATCCCACATGCCGTGGAGTGCCTAGGCCTGTGAGCCATGGCCGCTGAGCCTGCGCATCTGGAGCCTGTGCTCCACAATGGGAGAGGCCACAACAGTGAGAGGCCCGCGTAGCACAAAAAAAAAAAAAAAAAAAAAAAAAAAGGTTTGCATCTTTCCTTAATGTTATACAAAAAAAAAAAAAACAAAAAATAAACTATGACTGGATTCTGGATTCTTTCACTTAACACACAGCTTTTAAGATTAATCCATGTAATTGCCTATGTAATTGTCTGTATTGGTGATTCAGTTTTTTTTATATTGCTTACAGTATTCCATTTAATGGTTATACCACAATTTGCTTATGCATTCACTAGTTGATGGACATTTGGGTTATTTCTAGTTTTGGCTATTATGAATAAATTTTATGTGAATATTTGCCTGATATTATTTGTGTGAATGTATGTTTTCATTTATCTTGGGCCTAGGAGTGGAATTGCTGCACAAAATGGTAATTTAACTTTAAATGACTTTGCTGAGCATTTTTCCAAAGTGATTATCCTATTTTGCTTTCCCACAAGGTATGTGTGAGACTTCCAGCTGCATCCTCCAAACCCTATGAAGTGTCAGTCTTTTCAATTTTAGACATTATGTGGTTATATAAAAGTGTCCTATTATGGTCATAATTTGCATTATCTTAAGGATTAATGATATCAAATATTGTCATCTGTCACCCATTTAATTTTTTGGTAAAATGACTCTTCAAATAATTTAGTCATTTCTTAAATTATGTTGCTTGTCTTTATATTATTGAAATATAATGTTTCTTTACTTATTCTAGGTACTAATTCTTTAGAAGATATATATTTGGCAAGCATGTCTCTCAGTCTGTAGCTTATCTTTTCATTTTCTTAATATTATTTTAAGAAAAATCATGTTAATTTAGATATCAATTTAATTTTGAAAAAATACAAAATATGCTGGAAATTTCATTGAATTGTGTTGAATCTAAATAACACTTTGGAAAGAATTGATAACAATATTGAGTTTTTTGATCATTAACATGGTCTAACTCCCCATTTATTTATGTATTATTCACTTTCATCTGTGTCTCATTGTTTTTAATATGTAGGTCTTACATATATTTTATTAAGATTCCCTACATGTTTTATATTTTTGATGCTCTTGCAATGATGATTTTTTAAATTTCAATTTTATATTTATATAGTTATAAATTGATTTTTAGTGTTAACCTTATATCCTGAAATATTGCTAACCTCACCTATTACTTTTTTTCTTGTGTAACTATCTTAGTATTGTCTACATAAATGACCATGTTGTCTGTGAATAAATATGGTTTTAGTTATATATTTCCAATATGTATGTGGCATATTTCTTTTTCTTTCCTTATTGTATTGGCCAGGACCTCAAAGTAAAAACTTGAAAATAAATTTTGATAGTTGACATCCTTCATTTGTCCCAATCTCAAGAGGACTGCATTGAGTCTTCTATTAAGCTTGATGCTACCTGTATATGCTCTTTATTATGTTGAGGATGCTTCTTTGTATTCCTAGTTTGAGAAAAAATTTATTGTCATTAACTTATGTTGAATTTAGTCATATGCTAAAATCACATTATTTTTATTTAAAAAAATTCAATAGAGTGAATTATATTAAAATATTTTTGAAAGTTAAATGAGTTTTGGGTTCCAGAGATAACTCTCATGTTGTATTTTCAATTTTAGATATTGCTGAATGTGGTTTGCTAACATTTTATTAATTTTTTATATCCATGTTTATATGGGATATTGATCTGTTGTTTTATTTTAATATATTTGTCTCACAAGCGTATCAGAGTAATGTTGGTTCATTAGAGTGATTTGAATTAACTGTCTTTCACCATTTGCTAGGGTAGGGTTGTTGCTATTTTCCTTAAATATTTGTTTTAATTATTATAGTTCAGTAGTAAAGACATCTGATCTTGGGATTTCCATTGACTTTTAACTACAACTTTAATTTCATTAATATAAAATTACTCAGGCTATGTCCTTTTTTCATAAAATGTTTTGTTTGTGTTGTTGATAGAATGTGTTTATTTCAACTAAATTAAGTTTGTTGCAAGGAAGATGCTTGTTATGGTCCTTTATTATTCTCCTTAGTATCTATAATATATTTGTAATGATGTCATCTCTTTCAATCCAGACATAGGAGATTTGTGTTTCTTCCCTTGTTTCCTGATAATTATGGCTTGCAAATTATACATTTATTTTTCTTATATTTGCCCTGCTTCTCTTTGATTTTTCACTGTTGTTTTCTATGTTCTCTTTTTCACTCATGATTTATTATTTCCTTCACTGTGGTTAGTTTGAGTTGATGTTGATCGTCTTTTTTTAGTTTCCTTAGGTAGAATTCAAGATCAATGATATGAAAATTTTCCATTTTTCTAAAATCATCCTAATGCTATAAATTTCTCTAAAATCACCATTTTATCTCCAATCAACAAATTTTGATATTTTTATTTTGTATTTTCATTAAGCAAGAACTATTTTTTTTTACTTTTTTTTTTTTTTTTTTTTTGTGGTACACGGGCCTCTCACTGTTGTGGCCTCTCCCGTTGCGGAGCACAGCCTCCAGATGCACAGGCTCAGCGGCCATGGCTCACGGGCCCAGCTGCTCTGCGGCATGTGGGATCTTCCTGGACCAGGGCACAAACCCATGTCCCCTGCATCGGCAGACAGACTCTCAACCACTGCGCCACCAAGGAAGCCCTGTTTTACATTTTTATAATTTTTCTTTGACCCTTAAGTTATTTAAAATTATTTTTCCAAATATTTGGGGAACATTCCAAACACCTTTATGCTATTTTTTTTATAATTTTCTTTTTTTTGGGATTCCAAAATGAATTTGTACAATTTCAAATATTTTATAAAAATTAAGATTAGTTTCATGTTCCAGAATATGGTTCATCTTATCCATATGCATGAGATGGTTTATTCACATACACAGGAAAAAAAATATGTCTTTTCCTGGAGTAATATGAAGTGCTCTATAAATATCAATTATATCATGTTGGTTGATAGTGTTGTACAACTCTGTCATATCCACACTAATTTTTTGGTTTACTTATTTTACCAACTATTGAGATAGGTGTTTTGGAATATCCACGTGCAATTGTGGATTTTCTATACCTTGTCTCAGTTCAATCAGTTTTGCTTCTTGTACACAAATGTTCATTATCTTGTGCATATGCATTTAAGATTGTTATGTACTCTTGGAAAATTGACCTCTTTATCAGTAACCTGTTTTTCTCTGATTATTATTCCTTTCTCTAAAACTACTTCTTGTGTTATTGATATAGTCACCCCAGTTTACTTTTGAACAATGTTTGTATAGTATATCTTTTTATAGTATATCTTTTTATTATAAATCCACCTATGTTTTCATATTTTAGGTATTTTTTTTTGTAGACAGCATATTGTTGGATTTTGCCTTTCTTTATCCAATATGAAAATCTCTGTCTTTAACTTAAGTTTTGAGAAGATTGCATTTAATGCTTCTTCTACATAATTGGATTTAGAAACAGCATTTTGCTCTTTGTTTTCTATTTCTATCATTAAGTTTTTTTTTCCCTTTTTTCTTCTTTTTCTGCTTTCCTTTACATTGAGTAAATTTTAGAATTCACTTTCATCTTCACTATTGGATTATTAGCTACAGTTCATTAATTCTTTTTAAAATGGCTGTTGCTCTAAGATTTAAAATACATATTTTGACTTTTGTTATAATCAAACAATATTATAACACTTCATGTATAATATAAAACCCTAATGACAAAAACCTTCATTTCAACTTTTGTGCATTTTTGTTATTGCTGTTACACATTTTAATTCTACATATTTTTTTAAAATACAATATATTGTTATCATTTTTCTTTAAAGTATCAATTATATTTCAAAGAGGTTTGCAGAATGAGATTAAAATGTATTTTATATTTACCTATATATTTACTTTTTCTTATCCTCTACACTTATTTGTGTAGATTAAAATTTATATTCATTATAATTTTCTTTTTTCCTAAAGGACTTAATTAACACTTATTATAATTCTCCCATCTTCTCATTAATTATGTATGCTTTATTGTGTATGATGGGAAACATATTTCTACTTCATTTTTGAAAATATGTTTGATATTTACCTTTTTTTTTTTTTTTTTTTTGCAGTACGTGGGCCTCTCACTGTTGTGGCCTCTCCCATTGCGAAGCACAGGCTCCGGACGCACAGTTTCAGTGGCCAAGGCTCACGGGCCCAGCTGCTCCACGGCATGTGGGATCCTCCCAGACTGGGGCACGAACTCGTATCCCCTGCATTGGCAGGCAGACTCTCAACCACTGTGCCACCAGGGAAGCCCCTATTTAACATTTTTTAAATTTCAGTATTTGTTAAATGTCACTCCACTTTCCCCTGGTTTGTACACTTCTAATGAGGAGTCTGCTATCATCCTTTTTTCTGATTTATTTTAGAATGATTTGCTACCATGAAATTCCTCATAATTGATTATGATATACACTGGCATAATTTTCTTCTTTTTTTTCTTCTTGAAATTCTTTGAATGTCTTAGATCTATGGGTTTCTAACTTTTAACATTTTGGAAATTTTTATACATTTTTTAAAGTTTTACAGTTATAACAAAATATTGACTATATTCCCCATGTTGTACAATACATACTTGAACCTGTCTTACACCCAAGAGTTTGTACCTCCCACTCTTCCACCCCATATTGCCCCTCCCCCTCCCCACTGGTAACCACAAGTTTGTTCTCTATATCTGTGAGTCTGTTTATCTTTTGTTATGTTCACTAGTTTGTTGTATTTTTTTAGATTCCACATATAAGTGATATCATACAGTATTTGTCTTTCTCTGTCTCACTTATTTCACTTGGCATAATGTCCTCCAAGTCTATCCTTGTTGTTTAAAATGGGAAATTTTTGTTCTTTTTGATGGCTGAGTAGTATTCCATTGTATATATATACCACAACTTCTTCATCCATTAATCTTCTGATGTACACTTAGTTTGCTTTCACTGTTCTAAAGTGGCTGCACAAATTTACATTCCCACCAACAGTGTACAATGGTTCCCTTTTCTTCACATCCTCCCCAATATTTGTTATTTGTGTTCTTTTTGATAATATTTAATATTTCTATCTCTTATATCTTATTTTGTTTCCATAACTTATCTCTTTTTTCTTTCCTAT
This sequence comes from Mesoplodon densirostris, assembly GCF_025265405.1. NCBI lineage: Eukaryota > Metazoa > Chordata > Mammalia > Artiodactyla > Ziphiidae > Mesoplodon > Mesoplodon densirostris. The sequence goes on along the minus strand of NC_082662.1, from coordinate 65,109,854 downwards.
TGAATTCCAGTTACATATATATATATGATGCTGATTGGTAGTGTTTTATTTTTATTTTTATTTTTATTTTTATTTTTGCGGTATGTGGGCCTCTCACTGTTGTGGCCTCTCCCGTTGCGGAGCACAGGCTCCGGATGCGCAGGCCCAGCGGCCATGGCTCACGGGCCCAGCCGCTCCGCGGCATATGGGATCCTCCCAGACCGGGGCACGAACCCGTATCCCCTGCATCGGCAGGCGGACTCTCAACCACTGCGCCACCAGGGAGGCCCGGTAGTGTTTTAGAGCTTGGTGAAGCACTATTCATTTATTTTCAGTATTTTTCTTTTTGTTTTTCAAATTGTGGATATATTCTATTGCATGTCTTTCAAATTCACTAGTATTTTCTTGTGTGGTTTTTAATCTGTTGTTAATTTTCTATTCCAAATATTGTATGTTTTTAACTTTAAACTTTTGGTATGGATTTTTTTAAATTGTCTATACCTCTTATCACTGTTCATGCATTTCTTTTCCTACTTAAATACATAGATGTATTTATGAGAGTTTTAATGTTCTGAGTTGTTGATTTCATTATCTGTTATTTCTGGGTCCCTTTCTATTTAAATATTTTTTCCTGACTATTCATTTTCTTGTTTTGTGCATACCTGATCATTTTTAACTTAATTCCAAATGTGTTACATTGTTGGTTGCTGGATTATATTTTATTCCTTTAAGTAGTGTAAGATTTTTTTTTCTGTCATTTAGTTAAGCTTCTTGCAATCAATTTGATTCCTCTGAGACTTCTTTTCAAATTTTCTTAGCAAGGATTTTGAGTACCCTTTGCTTTAGGGCTAACTTCCTCACCTCTGCAGCAAAACCCTTTTGTGACAATACTCTTCTGAGAATGTTATCTCATGCCCTGACATTGGAAGATTTTCCTCATTCATATCCTGGGAATACAACACATTCTTGGCCGTGTATGAGCTCTGATTGCTTTTTCTTCCTATTACTTTCTGGTGGCACTTCCCTGATCTTGGTATCTTCCTCACATACATACACAGATCAGTACTCAGCCCAAAACTCAAGGAACCACTCTAGAATACTAATGCTCTCTCTGTAGATCCCTCTCTCCAGTACTCTACACTGAAGATTTTAGTTACATCAGTCTCAAACTCTGAATATGCCTCATCAACAGAGAAAAGCTACAAGATTTTGTTCCTCAAACCACTGTTTCATAACATTTTATTTTTTCTGTAGCTGTTATTTCATTATGGCTGAAAGTGAGAGTCAGAGATCATTACATGAGATTATGCCATCATGAGTATTACATGAGATAATATATTTAAAGTCCTGATTACTTGGCCTAATATATCAAAGGGCCTCAGTAAACATTAATGCACCTCCTACTTTGATAGGAAGTTATACATTCTGAAACTCAAATCACATATAACATCTTATTTCAATAGATGAATACTATTTTAATGGAAGTTAGAGAGTCAGCTAACTAATGGCTGATTCTTGCCTTATTTTTTTTTTTATAAATTCTGGGCCCATGAGGCAGATGCATTTCATCCATATAGGATGAACCTTCTCAGATATGTAATCCCAGATATTTTAACCTTCTCAGATGTTGCTTGCACTGAAATAAGAACATGATATCAATGTTATGTTTATGGAAGTCAACCACGTTTTAAATTTTTGATTAAAGTGTTTTGTTATGGACTGCATCTCTGTGTCTCTTCACCCTAACTCGTATGTTAAAACCATAATCCCAAGAGGATGGCATTAGGAGACAGAGCCTTTGGGAGGTAATTAGGTCATGAGGGTAGCACCCACAGATGGTATTCGTGCTTTTATAAGGGGAGACATCAGAGATCTTGCTCACTTTTTTTCTCTCTCTCAACCATGTTAACGATACAAGAAGAAGAGTGCAGGCTGTAAATTAGGAAGAGAGCTTTCACCAGAATCTGATCATACCTCTACCCTAATCTTGGACTTCCAGCTTCCAGTGCTGTGAGAAATAAATATTTGTTGTTTAAGCCACCCAATCTATGGTATCCAGGTATAGCAGCCCAAGCTGAAAAGGACACATTTTAATCTATGTTTCCATACATAGAAACAATATAACTCATGAGTCCTGAATATATCTCCACAGACATAAATGCTCTCATTGGAGCAATAAAAGGAATGCTAGCAAGGTGATGCTCCTCCCTCTTAATACCACTCATATTTCACAAATTGACAAATTCAAGCTCAGGACTTAATTGTTATGCCTATAGTAACCACCTACTATGGGAACATCTGGTGATCTCCTGTTTGACAGATGGCTTCCACAATTCTAAGTATATATTTTAGTAACTGGAGCAGAAGGGACATATATAGATGTTATCCATGATCACTACTTAACCCACAGAAAATGGGCAGGGATATGTTCTACATAGAGGTGATATGCTCCCTCCCCCAAAGGGAATCTCTACATCCAGCCCTTCAAGCTGTACTTAAAACTATGATTTACTAACTAAGATTAGACCAAAAAATAAAACAAAATGAAAAAAGAAGCCAAGAAATATAGATAGAAGATGAGGTTTGGAAACTCAAATCTTATCAGTTGTGTGACCTGAAGTGAGTGCCTAAAAATGTCAGAGCTTCCCTAACTCACATATCAAAACATACATGGTGAGCATAAAAATTACTAGAAAATAACAATAATAATTATATATATATATGTCTGTGTGTGTGTGTGTGTTGCTACTTTTACAGACCACACTTTTTAAGCTATACTGTCAGCTTTTGCAAAATTATTTACCCATTGACTTCTGTGGATCTGAATTTAAAAGGAACCTGAAACAATAGAAGTATTTTCCTTTCAGGGAGATAAATATAAATTCAAAGAGAATAAGATGACGTATGGGTATTTTGGAGATTCATAACTCTGAATTCAGCTTGTATTTTTTTTATGTGTGTGTGCTACGCGGGCCTCTCACTGTTGTGGCCTCTCCCATTGTGGAGCACAGGCTCTGGATGCGCAGGCTCAGCTGCCATGGCTCACAGGCCCAGCCACTCCACGACGTGTGGGATCTTCCCGGACCGGGTCACGAACCCGTGTCCCCTGCATCGGCAGGTGGACTCTCAACCACTGCACCACCAGGGAAGCCCTCAGCTTGTATTTTATGAGGTCTTTTCTATATGTATTTTTTTGACAGAGATTTTATTTCTAACAGGTGTTTTAGAGCACTACTGAGCACCTCCATAGACCTTTTAAGTTTATCTTCTACCATTTGCTTCTGTTTGTGTCTATCAGTAACAGCATTGTCACCTTCATCTGGAGGAGACAGTTTCACAAGTTCATCAACAAGGTCAGTAGCAATAGCCATCTCTGAAACATCCAATCAGGTCTGCAATAGGATCAGGGTGACTGTTTGCTTATCCATTTAATCATTCACTTATTTTTCAAACCTGTTGTTTGGAGTTTATCACCTATTTTATAGCTGTATAATAAGGTTCAAAAGATCTGATTTTTCCATACTGAATTTTTGAAACATAATAGTATTATGATATCTGTGAAATCTATCACTGTTTTGAAATAAGGGGACAGACTGTTTTTCCAGGGTTAACAGGAATATATCCATTTCCATTGCTTTCTATTGCACTGATTTTTATATTATGTTGTTACAATATGGAGTTCACACATGGAACAACCTGTATACTAGTGTTAATAGTTGTTCAACACGAATACTGAACTTGTGTTGTATGACCAAATATCTTGAGAGTAATTAGTTAAGAATTTAGGACATGAATACTTTCTGTATCATGCAAATTGTTTCTAAGCAGACTCTTTAGATTATCTATTTATCTATCACGTATCATCCAACTATATCAAGAGCGAGACTGAAACTTATGTAGTTATACATTGTTTTTTATATACACAGTTTTATGCATATAATTATATATTGTCTCTCTGTATAAACATCTCTACATAGAAAGAGATGAATGAAAAAACATTAAAAATAAAAAGCAAAGCTTATATTCTACTCTATCTGTTTAGATAGATAGATAACTCTCTACATATCAATATCTATATTGATCTATATATCTATTATCTGCCTATCTATCTATATCTATCTATCTATCTATCTATCTATTGAGGGAGAAAGAAAGAAGAGAGTATGTGTTTTCCTTTTCACTTTTAATGTTTTTTTTTCAGTCATGCTAAGAAAACTGGCTTGGTTTCTCCCAATGAAGTAACAAGATAAAAAATATATATATATTGAGTTACAGTTTGTTTTACTCTATGGAAATTTTAGATGTTGGGATACACATACAACAACTGTTTGTATTAAGGGTGTAATGCATGGCAATAAGAACACCGATTGGATACTTCCAGACTTTTCAAAATTTATGGTGTTGATCTGCCAGGAATGTTTTATGTGTGGCCATGCTGTAGTTTTTTGAAAGGTGCAATTTGTCCCAAACCTAAATTGTCAGTCAAGATTATGTCTTACAACCCTCCATAGATTTAACATAAGTTATCTACAGAGCCATTATTAAGGATGCCAAAAGAACTTCTTCAAACATTATATAACAGGTGTTGTTATTTATTTATTAATTTTTTGAGTTCTGTTATAGATTTGTTACCTGACTTAAATATATCTATGGAAGATAAAAATTACTTAAATGAAAGCTGTAAACATTTAAAAGAAGATCACTTTCAATAATTATCTTCAGATCATTGAATCAGAGAAGCTCAAAACTGGAAAGAAATATCACTAAATATTGGACCAAACTTCCTACTTTTAAAGATGACTACATATACACAGAGAAGCCATGACTCGCCCGAGATCTCTCAAATTAGTCTTGTTCATACCACAGACTAAATTGCTATAATGTCACTGTTATGATGAAAAGTCTCTTTCTTGCAATTATTTATTGGGTTGAAAAATGCATAAAGAACACAGAGCTACTTTTACACAGGCATATTACTATTAAGTGTTCTTGTTATGGGTGGTGGTATTGTTTCTATTTTGATTGTAATTATATTATTATTATTATCATATTATTATTTTGTGAATCCACTTAGATAACACTAGACCTTTGGTTAGGCTTCAGGTTAAAATATCAAGTTCCAGGTTAAAATATTAAGTTTGTCATTAACAAGCTATGTGACCCAGGCAAATGCTTGAACCTTTAAGACATCTATTTTATCAAAATAAGTCATAGTACGAAGTTCATAATCTTTCTGTTCTCTTGTGCTCTAGGTTCCTATAGTTCTAACATATATATGTATATATATACATATATATATATCTTTAATGTTCCATTATTACAAGAATTTGCAACGTAATATAGTGTCAGCTCTTCTAAACCCTTGATAATTTTTATGTAGGAAAATAAAGAAGTATCCATAATTCACCAACCAAGTAAATGAATAGGAAAATTTAGCTTAACAAGATATAACTGTACAAATAATCTTAATCAAAATGTGCTACATCAGACCAAGATCACAGGAACTTTGGCGCTGTGAAGTGTAAAAATCATGGGCTTATCTATTTCATGAATAGATGAATAGGGTCTGCCCATGGGCAAAGCATATTTTATGTTTTAGAGAATCGAATGGTTTTAGCCACTTCAGGTGCACCAAGTGGCATTTGGTCAGGAATACCTTGTGGATTCAGACACATTGCTCTGTCTTCAGACTTCCTAACCCTCCAAAGAGGTATAGCAGTGAGACCCTGTCACGATAGTTTCTTCCATTCGATGATCATAGTTCCTCAAAGGCAAATAAAATAGATCCTGACCCATAATGTGTTTCATTGGTCTCAAAAGCATCTGATTCTCAAAAGGTATAGTAGGATTCATAGGACCAGCCAATAAAATTACCTACAAAGAGAGTGCTGAAGATTATGGTAGATAACCAACAAAAAACAAGAATAAAGATTTAGAAAAAGCCTAGTGGAGGGAAATAACCTTTTAATCAGAGTCTGATGGAGTCTTGGATTACTTCTTTTTGTCTGTTGCTGACTGATGAAAAGAAGAACTTACATTCGGGTAAGGCTTATAGATTGCTTATTGTTTGAGTTTCAGAAAACTGAGAACTGAGTACTGAAAAGCTTTTCTACTTTCTGTTAGCTGTTTGGGGAAGGAAGGAAAACCAAATATCTATAAGTATGAATATTGGCCCCAGAGAGTCAGCCCTAATCATAAAATAAGATAGTGCCAGTGTGCATGCTATTCAGGAAATTAAGCATTCCATTTACCCATCACTGACTTTAGCATCTGATTTTTAAAAATTAATGAATACATTTTTCTGAAAAAAAATTTTAAAAATTATCTCTAAGATGAGACCTTCCAAGGGGAAATTTATAAGCCACTGAAAATAGATTCTCAGAAAGAATAGGCCAGCTCAACCATATGAATAAAAATAAAAGTGCCAAATAAACAAAAGCGGTATTCTGAAAATAAATAAAATTTGAAAACTTTCATGAACCAAGTATGTAGTTAGAGATTAGCATTATGATGAAATATCACTTTAAATGATTGTATTTATAAATAATTAGTTCCATCAAGTAACTAGATAAAAGACTAGGGGATCAAAGTCAGCTAAAAAATTGCAGACTTTATTGATGCAGAACTAAATAACTATTAATTGTATAATAGATCCTTTCTTTCATCTTAGCAAGTGTCTGAACCAATACTCTAGGGACATTTCCAAATTCTATTGGAGAAAGAAGTAGATAAACGACAGTGCATTCAGCCTCTGCTCTTTTTAAATCAGTAAGTAGCCAGCTGTTCCACTGCAACCGATTCTGTACTTTGAGCAGATTCACGACATCTATCAAATCACTGTTTACATTTTCTTAATAATGTTAACTTAAACATTTTATTGCATGCTCTGCAAACTGTCTGAGTGCACTAAAGAAATCTGTCTATGGGAAGGACGGTTAAGCAATAGGCAGACTATACAAAAAGCCCAGCATCTCTAGAGGTTAGCTACATGACACCTGGAATGACACAAAGCCTCTGTTGCTTTTGTCCAGAGCCAACTGGGAATCCCCTGTGGTCAGAAAAATGTTGGTGAAAGCAAATGCCCTTTGCTGCAAACATCTGGAGCCCTCTGGTCTGTACAGCTTTAAGCAGAGGAAGACTGCAGAATTGCTTAAAATCCCAATAAAGTGATGAGATGCAGATTGCTGTTGTTTCCACATTGTTTTTTTTTTTTTTTTTTAACAACCTTATTGGAGTATAATTGCTTTACAATGGTGTGTTAGTTTCTGCTTTATAACAAAGTGAATCAGCTATACATATACATATATCCCCATATCTCCTCCCTCTTGTGTCTCCCTCCCACCCTCCCTATCCTACCCTTCTAGGTGGTCACAAAGCACCAAGCTGATCTCCCTGTGCTATGCAGCTGCTTCCCACTAGCTATCTATTTTACATTTGGTAGTGTATATATGTCCATGCCACTCTCTCACTTCATCCCAGATTACCTTTCCCCCTCCCCATGTCCTCAAGTCCATTCTCTACATCTGCATCTTTATTCCTGTCCTACCCCTAGGTTCTTCAGAACCATTTTTTTTTTAGATTCCATATATATGTGCTAGCATATGGTATTTATTTTTCTCTTTCTGACTTACTTCACTCTGTATGACAGTCTCTAGGTCCATCCACCTCACTACAAATAACTCAATTTTGTTTTTTTATGGCTGAGTAATATTCCATTGTATATATGTGCCACATCTTCCTTATCCATTCATCTGTCGATGGACACTTAGTTGCTTCCATGTCCTGGCTAATGTAAATAAAGCTGCAATGAATATTGTGGTACATGACTCTTTTTGAATTATGGTTTTCTCAGGTCAGAAATAAATGAAAAAAAAATGAAGGAAACAATAGCAAAGACCAATAAAACTAAAAGCTGGTTCTTTGAGAAGATAAACAAAATTGATAAATCATTAGCTAGACTCATCAAAAAAAAAAGGGGGAGAAGACTCAAATCAATAGAATTAGTAATGAAAAAGGAGAAACAACTGACACCACATTGTTTTTTAAATGCACATTGTGAAACAAGGCAGCCTTCCTTCCTATTCAGGACTTTGAACAGCAAAAGACAGAAATCAGAAGTTTTGTAACTAATCCACTCTTGAGTTACCCAACCACAAAATTATATTTGAGCAATTGCCTTGACAGCTAAAATACAGAGCTTATTTTTTCTCCTTGCTCAAATAACTCAGAGATAGAAACTCAGATTTTTTTAAGTCTATCATTCCCTCTTTCTCATGCCTAATATTAATAGTAATATTAATTTAAGCTCCAGCTAAGGCCTTGTAATATTATGCACTTTATCTCTTTTAAAGTACAAAAAATAAGGAGATAGACTATCAAACTTATGTTGTCTATATGAAATTTGGAAATCTGGCTGTTTGAGGTTGAAATTTCTTGCCTTTACCCTAAGATCATTTTCTTCCCTTAAGCTAATGGAATTCCAAATTGCAGTCTCACTTTAGTGGCATGAATATCATTATATGTCCTTAACAAGAATTAGATATTTGGGGGAAAATACAGTAAAATATCTATCTGGGTAAAAATTGGCACTTTATTTTTTCTAGTTATTATAAAATAAAATCAATTTGCAGATCAGTCAAATATGTGAAAAAGGAATAGCAAAAAGCATGAAGTAAAAGATATAGTATATGGTAATGTAGTACATATCAAAGTCAATTGGAAAGTTAAATTCACTTATTTATAATATTTATATAGAACTATTTTACCTAGTGGGCTTATGTAAAATAATATGTAGCTTTCTGACTGGTTAACTGATAATTCATCAATTTTATTGATAAAATTTCAATAAATTAGTTGCAACCCAGTTTTGATTGCTGAAACACTCCTCTTAAAAGGTAATCACACAGGGTCAAATGTAATATACTTAACATAGTGGAGAGATATAGAAAGTCATTGAATACTTGGTTAAGAAATTTCAGATGCCATTAACTTAAAATCAGAATCAAACAAGTTTAATTCTGTGCCTTAACACAGTGGTCTAATGTCAACTCAGGATTGTACAATTCTATTCCTCCTTTGTTGTATTTATCTAAAAACAAAATAATAGAAACATTATGGTAAGTTTTGTCATATTAATTAAAAAATCTCACTTTCAAACAAAATAATTTTATTTCCTCTCTAAGACCAATGGACAATGTAAATTTGAACTAGTTATATAGGCTTATTTACTCTTCTTTTAATTTTGAACACTACAAAGTCTGATTATTGGATACTAATATGTGTATACATGTGTGAATTTGTAGGTATACTAATGTGGTAGACAATATAGTTTAAAACCAGCATCTGTGTTTCTATAATTTTGGCAATCATTCAGAAGTAGTTTGGGGCTTTCAGAAAGATCATATTAATCAAAATCCTCAAATTTTACTTTCCCTTTAGTGTGAATAAAATGTATTAAATGTTCATTGAGTTCCCATTTTGGGGGGTCACCAGTATATATACTCTGTTTTATAATACAATTACTTGCATATGCAATATATATTTTGGAGAATCCATTTCTACTCCCCAGACTCCACATCTGTTCTAAATACCATTGCCACTAACACTATTACCACCACCATCACCTCCATTTATCACCACTACAAATGCAACTTTGCAATGGATCTGGTTATTGAGCCTGTTTTCCCATCCCATGTCCTCTGGATCCAAGACTAGGGAATCTGTATGTCACTATCTTGAAGCAGAGTTTTACTAGACTCTCTCCATTTTCTCTTTAGTAGATTGGTCTTCCTGAAAGAATAGAAGAAAAAACCTTGCCTGGCTCTTCCTGGACTTCTATGTTAATGAAAACACCAAGTGAGTCTATCATCTAACTGAAAAATCATTGAAACCCTCTACCAAATGCATTATGAAGTTATATCTCATATTTTTAGAACTGTGTCCATTTGGGAGTTGGTGGAGGATGATAGTTTCTTTTCTTTTCTTTCTGTAATCATCAGCCAGCTGAAGTGCTCTGAAATGACAGATGGGTTCTAGAATATCCTGGCCATCTTTCATTTCTTGAACATTTTCATTGAAAAGCGTTCATGGTTCTCTGAGTAATAGCCTAATATTCTATCCTGACCCATCATGTATTTCAGCAGTCCATGACCCTGCCATGAAACTACCTCTATGACAATAGATGAAAAATATATATCTGAGAGCCCCAAGGTGGAATTCCTAAACCATATTATGTCTTCTAAACTCAGGTAAATTAAATGCATTATAAGATTGAGGATTTGCCATATACTTCTATAAGTTCCACTTCTAGTTTTCTGCTCTGACCACACTTAATCAGCTTTTTCATAAAAGATAATTTTTTACATGAACATCACAAAAGCTTATAATATTATAAAGGCAAATATTTATTATCTCTTGCTAAGATCCTGGCCTGCTTTGAGCAAGCCAAGATAGTACACACTTATAATTGACTTTTAAAATACAATAATACATATCAGGCTGTGCCAGGGGGATCCTAGTTTTGGAAAATTCATCTCTGTATGGTGAATGTGTCATAAATCTGGCCTAATTAAAATAGGAATGACTTACAATCATTACTTCTTCAGAAACATGAAAGCAGTATTTCAAGCCTATACTCTGTTGTACTGAAGTTGTCAGACTAGCACCTCCTAAATTCTTTGCTTTTGCACATAATATATGCTAGGTTCTCTGAAGTTATCCTGAAAATGGGGTTGTATTAGTAAAGGTTCTCCAGAGAAATAGAGCCAATAGGACAGAGAGGGAGAGGTCTTAAGAAATTGGTTCATTTGTTTACGTGATTATGGGAGCTGGCAAGTGCAAATTCTGCGGGGCAGTCAGAAGGCTGAAGGCTGAGGCACCAGCTGATGTTGCAGCAGTCCAAAGACAGAATTCCTTTGTCTTCAGGGGACTTAACATCTTATTTTCTTTAAGACCTTAAACTGATTGGATGAGACCTACCTAATTTCTGGAGGGCAATCTGCTTTACTCAAAGCTTACTTACTTAAATGTTAATCACGTCTTAAAAATACCTTTACAGCAAAATCTAGACCAGTGTTTGACCACAAATTGGGTACCGTGGATAACATGGCCTAGCCAAGTTGACTCATAAAATTAACCATCATAGTTTCAAAGGGTTTCTTCCTCTTCAAATTTTTGGAAGAAGTTGAGAAGAACTGGCATTAATTTTTCTTTAAATATTTGTTATAATTCACTTGTGAAGCCTTCTGGTCCTGGGTTTTTCTTTGTTGGGAGGTTTTAGGTTACTGATTCAATCACATTGGTCTGTTCAGACTTTCTGTTTCTTCATGATTCAGTCTTAGTAATTTGTATGTTTCCAGGAATGTATCCATTTCTTCTAACTAGATTATCCAACTTTTGGTGTATAATTGTTCATAGTAACTGCTTATAATCCTTTTCTATTTCTGTATTATCAGTTATAACAGCTCTCCTTTCATGTCTGATTTTTTTTTTAATTTTTTATTGGAGTATAGTTGATTTACAATGTTGTGTTAGTTTCAGGTGTACAGCAAATTACATCAGTTATACATAAACATATATCCTCTCTTCTTTTCTTTTTTTATATTCTTTTGCCATATAGGTTATTACAGAGTATTGAGTAGAGTTCCCTGTGCTACAGAGCAGGTTCTTATTAGTTATCTCTTTTATATATATAGTAGTGTGTATATATCAATCCCAGTCTCCCAATTTATCCCTTCCCCCCTTATCCACTGGTAACCATAACTTTGTTTTCTACATCTGTGACTCTACTTCTACTTTATAAATAAGTTCATTTGTACCTTTTTTTTTTAGATTCCCTGTATAAGTGATATCATATGAAATTGTGTTTCTGTTTCTGACTTACTTCACTCAGAATGACAATCTCTAGGTCCATACATGTTGCTGCAAATGGTATTATTTTGTTCTTTATTATGGATGAGTAATACTCCATTGTATCTATGTACCACATCTACTTTATCCATTCCTCTGTTGATGGGCATTTAGGTTGCTTCCATGTCCTGTCTATTGTAAATAGTGCTGCAATGAACATTAGGGTGCATGTATCTGGTCGAATTATGGTTTTCTCTGAATATATGCCTAGGAGTGGGGTTGCTGGGTAATATGGTAGTTCTATTTTTAGTTCTCCATAGTAGCTGTACCAATTTACATTCCCACCAACAGTGTAGGAGTGTTCCCTTTTCTCCACACCCTCTCCAGCATATATCATTTGTAGATTTTTTGAAGATGGCTGTCTTGACTGGTGTGGGGTGATACCTCGTTGTGGGTTTGATTTACATTTCTCTAATAATTAGTGATGAGCATTTTTCATGTGCTTTTTGGCCATCTGTATGTCTTCTTTGGAGAAATGTCTATTTAGATCTTCCACACATTTTTTGATTGGGTTATTTCTTTTTTTGATATTGAGCTGCATGAGCTGTTTGTATATTTTGGAGATTAACCCCTTGTCAGTTTCTTCATTTGCAGATATTTTCTCCCATTCTAAGTGTCATCTTTTTGTTTTGTTCATGGTTTCCTTTGCTATACTACAAATCTACAGTGATCAAAACATTATGGTACTGGCACAAAAACAGAAATATAGATTAATGGAACAGGATAGAAAACCCAGAGATAAACCCATGCACCTTGGCCACCTAATCTATGACAAAGGAGTCAGGGATATACAATGGAGAAAAGACAGTCTCTTCAATAAGTTGTGCTGGGGAAACTGGACAGCTACATGTAAAAGAATGAAATTAGAACACTCCCTTACACCATACACAAAAATAAACTCAAAATGGATTAAATACCTAAATGTAAGGCCAGAGATTATAAAAGTCTTAGAGAAAAACATAGACAGAACACTCTTTGACATAAATCACAGTAAGATTTTTTTTAATCTTCCTCCTAGAGTAAAGAAAATAAAAAATTAAAACAAGAAACTTAAAAGATTTTGCACAGCAAATGATATGTCTGATTTTATTAATTTTAGTTTTGTCTCTGTTTTTCTTAGTCTAACTAAAGGTTTGGCTATTTTGTATATCTTTCAGAAAACCAACACTTGGTTTCACTGGCTTTTTCTATTGTTTTCCTAAACTATTTCATTTATTTCTGCTCTGACGTTTATTATTCCCTTCGTTCTGCTAACTTTGGGCTTAGTTTTTCTTTATTTTTTGCTTCCTTTAGGTGTAAAGTTAGGTTGTTTAATTGTGATCTTTTTTCTTTTATAAATGTAGCTGTTTAGCACAATAAACTTCCCTCATAGTACTGCTTTTGCTGCATCCAATGTTCATCACAATATTCACAATAGACATTATATGAAGACAATCTAAATAGCTATCATCAGATGCATGTGGAAAGAAGCTGTGGTATACACAGATAATGGAATATTATTCAGCCTTAAACAAGAAGGAAATCCTATCATTTGTGACAACATGGATGAACATGAAGGACAGTACCTGAAATAAATAAGGCAGTCACAGAATGACAAATATGCTGTGATTCCACTTATATGAGTTATCTAAAATAGTATATTCAAAGAAGCAGAGAATACAACAGTGTTTGCTAGAGTCTGGGGAGTTGGGTAAATGGAGCGTTGTTGCTTAATGGGTATGATATTTGAGTAATGCTAGATGAATGTGTTCTAAATATCTGTTGTACAACACAGTGCCTATAGTTAACAAAACAGGATTATGACTTTCAAATTTGTCAAGAGGGCAAATAGTGGTCTAACTAAAACACACAAACACACACACACACACACACACACACACAAGGAAACTTTGGGAGGTATTGGAAATGTCTATTACCTTGATTGTAGTGATGATATAATGGATGTTTGTATATGTACAAACATTTAATTGTAAACATTAAATATGTCCACATTTTGTATATCAATTTTATCTCAATAAAGCTGTATAAAAATTAACGATCACTGGGATGTAGTAGAGATAATCCCCTGGAGGTTATCTGACATGAAAATTTTTCAACTTTCTGGCCCAGCCTACCACATGGTAGCAGTAGATACCTGCCCAGCAGTATCTATGAGCTCTTCAGGGCCACAAGGAAACATTCTGGGAGACAAAGTCTTATCATATAGTCATTCAGGTGTATTTATGAATTGGGATACTCTCAAGAGCTTTGCCATGTTGCTACACAAAAAATTGAATGTAGCCAACAGGAACTTTTGGAGATCCAGCTTCAGAGAAAATTCCTATGGTGCCCATGTCAAAATCAATGATAGTCTGCCCAAACTGAGGAAAATTACACTTTTCTTACTCTGAACACAACCCAAACTACATCAATATTTATTTCATCTCTAAAAAATATCTTAAATGGACACTAAAATATCTTCGTGGTGATTATACCCTTACAGAGATTATTTACTTTATATCATATTTCAACTTTTGTTTCATGAAATCACATTGTCAATAGGATCTGTTGTCTCCAAGTTACCTTATTTTCAATCATAATCCTTAGTTTGTCTTCACATTTTAAACAGTGTTGCTTTAGAACTTCCAATTATATATCTATATACTCTTTCTTGATGATGGTTAAATGACAAGTATCAAATGAACAATTAATAAAAACTTCTACCATTATACATAATAATGACAATATTACTGACCCAGCTAATTTGCCATAGCAGAATTCACAGATGAATATTGTATTCCCACTATTGCTTCAATTCACTATGCTCCTGCTATGGATGCCACCAAACATGACAATAGGATAACAAATGGTGGATTTGTGGGCTCCCTAACAGAAATCACAATTTAATCTGGAGGAGCAAGGACCACTACAGGAAACATACTAAATGGGAAGAAGAGGGAAGGAGAATTATATTGACTTGTATATTTTAGAAGACAACTGTAAGTTATCCAACTACAATTTCAATTTTCCATGTACATTTGTACATCACATGTATCTCTGAATATTGTTATGTAGATACAGAAAAACCAGATTGATGGAACAATCATTATCTATTCTACGTTAGGAGATATAGCACTTATTGGAAATATTTTGTAAAAATAAATTAGGCCAAAGTGGCTTAGGGTCTTCTTTCCATTTTGAGATAAATAGCACTAGAAGAGTACATGGAAGGTTATGATAACTTTGTTACACATTAATTTTGAAAGCAGGAACTTTAGTATATATTAGAATTATTTCCAGAAAAATTAACAAAATACTAAACTTACAGCTTTTAGAAACTTTGGCTTAATTACTTGGACATATGGTTTTTAAAGAGATATTTGGAAGGATCAGTTCAATCCCCAACAATGACAATTCTTTATAAATATGGAATCATAAAAGCTTCCTATTGAATGAACCCCAGGGCATTATAGGAAAACTTTCTTAAAGCAGTTTTTAAAGATTTGCTATATAGTTTAAGGATTTTCCTTTAACATATTTTGATTGAACTTAGAAAATGTCTATAAAATCTGCATTTTATTTAATTCTGTTTAATTCTGTAAATGAATTAAACTGACCAGTGATTTGAATTTGATGGTTGGATCTGAATATATAATAATAATTATATTATTCTTAAAGAGACTAAATTATTTCTAAGGAAACTTTTATATTTAACATGTTACACTTTTTATCGTATTTGCTTGAAGTATAATGATAAGAAGAATAATAATAAGAATAATAATCTTATTTGCTTGAACTTTCAGGATATTATAAGGCTAATTTTTAACTTCTTGTGCTTTGCATTTTAAGAAGTATGCAGGTTCCAGTATATTAAATTAAAAAAAGAAAATAATTCTTTGCCTACAACATTCTAATAAATTCCGGACTCATTTATATTCAACTTAAGTATACATGAGTTAATATCCTTATGCTTATATGTACAAGTGTATATGTATAGATAGATAGAGATATATCAAATATTTTTCTAAGTTCTTATTTATAATGTTTATAAACCTTCAATTTGAAGTAAGCTATGTAATAGTCCAGAGAAGCTAGAGTTTGAAATACAGTATATTC